>NC_053028.1:323287251-323381439 GCF_003073215.2 Triticum urartu
GGGGGAACTGCCAGAGCTTGGTGGGATGGATTCAAGGCCATGCATGCTGAGCAAAACATCACTTGAAATGACTTCAAGGCAGAATTCCGCAAGGCCCACATTCCTTCCGGAATCATGGCCATCAAGAAGCGTGAATTCCGAGCCCTGAAGCAAGGTAGTAGCAATGTCAAGGAGTACATGCAGAAGTTCAGTCTCCTGTCAAGATATGCTCCTAAAGATGTCAGCACTGATGCTGCCAAAAGAGAGCGCTTCATGGAAGGCCTTAACCAGACTCTGCAGTACTCGCTTGTTGTGTGCGACTGCCCAACCTTTCCTGATCTGGTGAACAAGGCACTCATGCTTGAGGACAAGCGACATGCTTTGGACGATACTCGTAAGAGCAAGATGATTAGCAAGGGTAGCTCCAGCAACCAGAAGCCTCGCCCGTGGCAGCCAGCCCCGGTCAAGCCAACCTATCAGCAGCCAAGAGCCCCTGCACCCCGCACCAACTATCAGCCTCAGCAGTATGCCAACCCCAGGCCAGCTTTCAACAACCCCAATAACAATGCCAGCAAGAGCAGCAACCCCAATCAAGTCACTTGCTTTGGATGTGGTCAGGCAGGACACTACTCCAAGTATTGCCCCAACAAGAAGCCCGACGCCCCGCGCCCCAATATGCAGAACCAAGGCCAAGGCCGTGGGTTGCCACGAAGGAACCAAGATCCCCACAACCCACCCAACAATGGCAATGGTCGTGGGAATCATGTCACTGCAGAAGAAGCCCAGGAAGACCCGGACGTCATGCTGGGTATGTTCCTTGTCAACTCAACACCTGCAACTGTCTTGTTTGATTCTGGAGCCACGCATCCATTTGTCACCCAAAAGTTTGCATTAAAAAGTGGCATGACCCCTACACCCCTGAATAACCCTTTGGTGGTACAAACCCCCGGAGCAGAGATGAGAGCCAAGATAGGATGTAAAGGAGTCGGGATTGTCATTAATGGGGTAGACTTCCTAGCAGACCTTATCATCTTAAGATCGCAAGGCTTGGATGTGATCTTAGGAATGGATTGGCTCATCAAGCACCAAGGCTTGTTAGATTGTTCCAACCGAACTGTCACTGTGACCAATGACCAAGGAGTTAAAGTTAAATTTGCCTCCAACCCCTCCTCTACTCAAGCCACCCAAGTCAACTGTCTGACTGAAGTTGGATTGGAGCAAGTGCCGGTAGTGTGCGAATACCCCGATGTCTTTCCTAATGAGCTACCAGGAATGCCTCCTGACCGAGATATTGAGTTCATCATCGAGCTCATACCCGGTGCAGGACCCATCTATAAGAAGCCTTATAGAATGGGATCGGAAGAGTTAGCAGAGTTGAAAAAGCAACTGGAAGAGCAGTTGAGGAAGGGATTTATCTGCCCTAGTGCCTTCCCTTGGGGATCACCTGTCCTGTTTGTGGCAAAGAAGGACGGTACCATCCGCTTGTGCATTGACTATCGCTCCCTCAATGAAGTTACAATCAAGAACAAGTATCCACTTCCCAAGATTGAAGATCTGTTTGATCAACTCAATGGGGCCAAGGTGTTCTCCAAGATCGACCTCAGATCTGGGTACTACCGGCTGAAAATCAGACCCCAAGATATTCCAAAAACGGCATTTGTAACCAGATATGGCCTGTATGAGTGCACGGTCATGTCATTTGGATTAACCAATGCCCCAGCTTACTTCATGTATCTCATGAATAAGGTCTTCATAGAATATTTGGACAAGTTTGTCGTCGTCTTCATTGATGACATTCTTGTCTTCTCGAAGACGGAAGAAGAGCACGAGCAACACTTGAGGATGGTCCTAGACAAGCTTCAAGAGCACCAACTGTACGCCAAGTTCAGCAAGTGCGAATTTTGGTTGCATGAAGTTGGATTCTTGGGTCATAAATTGACTGCTAAAGGGTTGTCAGTGGATCCCACCAAAATTCAAGCCGTGACTGAATGGCAAACCCCAAGCAATGTGAAGGAAGTCAGAAGCTTCCTCGGACTCGCGGGATATTACCGCAAGTTCGTTGAAAGATTCTCAAGCATTGCCCGACCCATGACCCAGCTCTTGAACAAGGACAAGAAGTTTGAGTGGACACCGAAGTGCGAATAGAGCTTCGAGGAGCTGAAGAAGAGATTGACCACTTCCCCAGTTCTGGCTACACCTGATATTCACAAGGAATTTGTGATATATTGTGATGCCTCGCGAACTGGACTTGGAGGTGTTCTTATGCAAGAAGGCAGAGTCATAGCATATCTATCGAGACAGCTATGTCCTCATGAAGAGAACTATGCTACTCATGATCTTGAATTAGCAGCAGTGGTTCATTCCCTGAAGACATGGCGACATTACCTCCTAGGGAAGCGGTGTGAGATATACACGGATCATAAAAGTCTAAAGTATATTTTCACTAAGAAATAATTGAACATGAGGCAAAGAGGATGGCTAGAGTTGATCAAGGATTATGACCTTAGTGTTCAATACCACCCTGGGAAGGCTAATGTGGTAGCAAATGCCTTAAGAAGAAAGGCTTGTTCCTTGAACGCTATGATTAAGGAAAGGCTACCCGCCTTGTACGAAGAACTTGAAAGCTTCGAGTTGGAACTAGTTGTACCAGGATTCTTGGCCAACCTCGAAGTTATGCCTACCTTGATGGATGATATTAAGGAAACACAGAAAGGACACGTAAGCATCGAAGGCATCAAGAAGAAGATGAAGCAAGGCAAGGCCCCAGGATTCTCAGAAGATGAGCAAGGAATTGTGTGGTTCGGGAATCGTATTTGCGTACCCAACAAGGTTGAGCTCAAGAACTTGATCTTGCAAGAAGCTCACGATACCCCGTATTCCATCCATCCTGGAGGGACCAAGATGTATCAAGACCTGAAGGAAAGATTCTGGTGGCATGAAGAGAGATAGCTGCTTTCGTCGCTAAGTGTGACGAATGCCAGAGAGTCAAGGCTGAACATCAGCGACCCGCTGGATTGTTACAACCTCTCAAGGTGCCTGAATGGAAGTGGGACAAAGTCGGGATGGACTTCATCACCGGATTACCCAGGTCAAGAAAGGGGCATGACTCCATATGGGTCATTGTTGACCATTTGACCAAGGTGGCCCACTTCATTCCTGTCAAGACGACTGAGGGAGTCCTGGATTAGGGGGTGTCCGGATAGCCGAACTATACCTTCAGCCGGACTCCTGGACTATGAAGATACAAGATTGAAGACTTCGTCCCGTGTCCGGAAGGGACTTTCCTTGGCGTGGAAGGCAAGCTTGGTGATACGGATATGTAGATCTCCTACCATTGTAACCGACTCTGTGTAACCCTAGCCCTCTCCGGTGTCTATATAAACCGGAGGGTTTTAGTCCGTAGGAACAACAATCATACCATAGGCTAGCTTCTAGGGTTTAGCCTCTCTGATCTCGTGGTAGATCTACTCTTGTACTACCCATATCATCAATATTAATAAAGTAGGACGTAGGGTTTTACCTCCATCAAGAGGGCCCGAACCTGGGTAAAACATCGTGTCCCCTGCCTCCTATTACCATCCGCCTAGACGCACAGTTCGGGACCCCCTACCCGAGATCCGCCGATTTTGACACCGACATTGGTGCTTTAATTGATTGTTCCTCTGTGCCGTCGCCATCAGGAAGGATGCCTCATCCCGTCTTTAAAGACGGCACCGTTGCTAAGGGAGCTTTGGCTGTCGGCCAAACTCTCCGGCTAGGTGGTTTCCTTATGACCGCCTGTTCGGATGCTGCGCCGACAATGACCGCTCGGGTCATCGAAAGCAATCTTCACGTCAGCTCGGAATTTGCCGAGCAGCTAGATCCAATGGAGCTCTCTTCCCTAAATGAGCTCTTGGATCACATCACCGCCCCGGGAGTCGCTATGGATTACGACCAGATTGGGCCTAAACCCGATCTGGGAGAGATTAACTCTCCCCAGGTCACCCATCACGTTGCCATGGTAGAGGGACAGTGCGGCGACCCTTCATCTATCTTAAGGACTAGCTATGTACGGATTCCCGATCCCTCCAAGCCGGATACCCGCGGAGGGGAGGACATCACTCAAGACCTAAACTTAAAGTCAGGCGACGGGCTAGATTCATTGGGTAGCATCCAAGAATCCAAACTTCCGAGTTCGGAAACTCCTTGGCCCCTGGGTCTCAGATTGGGTGAGGTTTCGGATTTGATTCCACCCACCCACCCGTACATAAGCGATCTATCCCAAATTAAGCAAGAGCCCGAAGAAATAGTACATCATTACTCGGCCAGATTCCTCCTGGTTATGAACAGGATAAAGGACTGCCGCGAGGAAGACGCAATTTCATTCTTCTGCAATAATTTCACGGACAAGGGAATCCTCAACGCCATAAGTCGCCGTGATATTACACGCTTCGCTGACTTGGCGTCCATAGTACGAAAGTACTGTGCGATGGAAAGCGCCTGGAAAACCAAAATAAAATTTTGGGACAATCCGGCCTTGAATACAAACCCAGTCCGAAATAAAAGGGTGCATCATCGCCAGACACCCGGGTTCAATACCAAAAAGCAAAAGCCCTCTACAAGGCACGGAACCATACTGGAAGGATGGCTTGATGGACCCTGTAAAATTCACAGTGCAGAGGGCACCACACCAACACACAGCCTTAGAGCATGTTGGATACTCCGGCAGGTGGCAAAAATTGGCCAAGATCTTCTAATTCCAGAAGCCACAGAAAGCCACCCCAGAGAAACCAGTACGGTATTAACAGTCTTCGAGACTTTCGCATCAAATAATATGTGAAAAAGAACACTCCGCGGCCTTGCCGAAGTCTACCAAGTAGCAACAATAAGCCCATGGAGTGACACGGCTATTACTTTTAACGCCAGTGATGAACCTAAATTCCGAACAGCCCGAGCACCAGCCGCATTGGTCCTCAGTCCAATAGTGGATGACTTTCGTCTTACCAAGGTACTCATGGATGGCGGCAGCGGATTGAACCTCATTTATGAGGAAACCCTTCAAAAAATGGAAATAGACTGGAACCTCATTGAGCGAAGTAGCACAACCTTTACAGGAATAATCCCCAGTAGGGAAGTGCGCTGTACAGGAAAAATCACACTAGATGTGGTTTTCGGCACGTGGGATAATTACAGGTCCGAAGAGGTCACGTTCCAGGTGGCCCCGTTCAGTAGCGGATATCACACTCTGCTAGGGCGGGAAGCATTTACAGTCTTCCAAGAAATACCCCATTATAGGTACATGAAGCTCAAGATGCCCGGGCCTAACGGAATCATCACTCTCGCTAGTGATCCGTACATAGCACTCCGCGCCGAAAACAAGACAGCCACACTGGCCCTCGAGGCGCTATCCGAAGCCCTAGCGGCTGAGGAACTGACTGCGCTGCGCTCCATGGTGAATAGGGACGATGTGATACTCGATAAAAGGTCCAAGTCCACCTCCTTTAAACCGGTGGACGAAATAGTCAAATTCCAGGTCCATCCAACGGACCCCAATAAAACAGCTTCCATCGGGGCACAGTTAAACCCTGATGTAGACACCGCACTGCGAGAGTTCCTACGAGAGAACTGGGACATTTTCGCCTGGCACCCTTCAGACATGCCAGGAATCCCACGCAGGCTGGCCGAACACAGCTTAAATATCCTAAAAGGATTCAAGCTAGTCAAATAGGCTCTTTGGCGTTTTTCCGAACCTAAGAGACAGGCCATGGGAGAGGAACTAGCCAAGCTATTGGAGGCCGGATTCATCAAAGATATAAAACACCCGGACTAGCTAGCAAACCTGGTGATGGTACCAAAGAAGGACAAATCCTGGCGCCTATGCGTTGATTTCAAAGACCTTAACAAGGCTTGCCCAAAGGATCCCTTCCCTCTCCCCCGCATCGATCAAATTATCGACGCTACCGCAGGACACGATTCGTTGTGTTTCCTCGACACATACTCCGGCTACCATCAAATAAAGATGGCAGAGTCAGACCAAGCCGCAACGGCATTCACCACACCATGCGGCCCATTCTGCTTCAACACAATGCCCTTCGGGCTCAAAAACACCAGTGCAACATATCAGCGCATGATTCAGACATGTCTGGCAAACCAGATCGGCAAAACAGTGGAGGCATACATAGATGATGTGGTTGTTAAAATAAGACATGCCGAATCTCTAGTAGACGACTTGAGGCTAACATTCGATAGCCTCCGAACATACGACATCAAGCTCAACCCGGAAAAATGCGTTTTCGGCGTTCCAGCCAGAAAGCTCTTGGGCTTCATTGTATCCGGTAGAGGAATTGAAGCAAATCTAGCCAAGATCCGAGCTCTGTCACAATTGGATATCCCGAAGGACCTCAAACAAATACAAAAATTAACCGGATGCGTGGCGGCTCTAAGCCGCTTTATCTCCCGCTTAGGAGAAAAGGCCCTACCCCTTTACCGCCTCCTTCGGTGCACCGAACACTTCGAGTGGACGGATGCAGCCACGGCTGGACTCGACGAAATAAAAGCCATCTTGGCAAGAAACCCAGTCCTGGCCGCGCCAAACATTGGTGAACCAATGCTATTATACATTGCAGCAACCCATCAGGTCATAAGCGCAGTGCTCATCGTCGAACGAGAAATGGACGGACACAAATTCCCCCTTCAAAAGCTGGTCTACTATGTGTCCACTGTCCTTACTCCGTGCAAGTCACGGTACCCGCATTATCAAAAGATTGCGTACGCGGTATTTATGGCATCCCGGAAGCTGCGACACTACTTTCAAGAGTGTTCAATAACAGTAGCCTCGGAAGTGCCACTTAACGATATTATAAACAACCACGACGCGACGGGCTAGATTGAAAAATGGGCCATTGAGCTCCTCCCATTCGACACAACTTACAAGCCACATCGAGCTATCAATTCGCAAGTTTTGGCCGACTTCGTCGCAGAATGGACGGAGGCCGAACTCCCTAAAGAGTACGACACATATTCAAACTGGGTCATGCACTTTGAAGGCTCCAAAATGTTGGCCGGTCTAGGGGCTGGCGTTGTTTTGACGCCCCCCATAGGAGACATAGTTCAATACATACTCCAGATAATGTACACAGACTCCAACAACGCAGCCGAATATGAGGCCCTTTTACATGGTCTCCGGATGACAGTATCCATGGGCATTCAACACCTAGAGGTGCGCGGGGACTCAAACCTCGCAATATCCCAAATAAATGGAGACTTTGATTCCAAGGATCCAAAAATGGCAGCTTATCGCAATGCCGTCCTAAAAATGCTAGCTCGGTTCGAGGGGCTCGAATTTCACCATATAGCCCGGGAAAATAATCAGGCGGCAGATGTCCTGGCACGCATCAGCGCAAAACGTGATGTAGCCCCCCAATATCTTCTTAGAAAGGCTGTTCAAGCCGTCCGTAGTATGGGAAGGGGAACCTGGCAATAACACCCCAGACCCAACCGCACTGCCCGACACCGAACACTTTGACATAATTGGAGGCTCTGCCAATGAAATAACACCTTCAGCCCACGTAATAATGGCCGTCATCGCCCCGTGGACAGAACCATTCCTCGCCTACCTTACCAGGCAGGAACTCCCTGAGGACCAAAATGAGGCATGCTGCATAGTGCGGCGATCTAAAGCCTATAAAGTCCATGAGGGAGAGCTTTATAAGAAAAGCACTACCGGAGTCCTTCAAAGGTGCATCTCCGAAGAGGAAGGGCGGAACCTCCTGGCTGAAATTCATGCCGGACTCGGCGGTCATCACGCTGCAGCTCGGTCCCTTGTAAGCAAGGCCTTCCGTACAGGCTTTTATTGGCCGACGGCCCGGACAGACGCCCAGGACTTAGTACAACGATGCGTCGGTTGCCAGCTTTTTGCAAACCAAAGCCATATGCCACCCACCGCCCTCCAAACTATCCCCATCACTTGGCCCTTCACGGTCTCGGGGCTTGACATGGTTGGACCCCTTAAAGGTGGAACCTACAAGAAAAAATACTTACTGTCATGGTGGATAAGTTCACCAAATGGATAGAAGCCAAGCCTATTAAGACGGCCGAATCCGGACCGGTGATAGACTTTATATCCGGGGTTGTACACCGTTACGGCGTCCCCATAGCATCATCACTGATAACGGCATGAACTTTACGGCCGGTGAGGTAAAACTCTGGTGCAAAAACATGGGCATCAAGCTCGATTATGCTTCCGTCTATCACCCACAAACTAACGACCAGGTCGAACGTGCAAATGGTCTTATCATGAGCGGCATCAAACCCAGATTAGTGCGGTCCCTTAAGGAATCTAATACGCACTAGGTAGAGGAGCTCGACTCCGTACTCTGGGGGCTGCAGACCATGCCAAATCGCACCACCGGATACACACCATTCTTCATGGTGTATGGCACAGATGCAGTTTTGCCCTGCGACATAATTCATGACTCACCTCGAGTGCGCGTGTACGAAGAAAGAGAAGCCGAGCTCGATCGGCAGGACAGTTTGGACGCCTTGGAGGAAGAGCGAGACATGGCAAAAGCCCGTTCCGCATTCTATCAACAGCAGGCTCGAAGATACCAAAGCAGAGAAGTACGGGCCAAAAATTACAACGTTGGCGAATTAGTTCTACGCCTGCCGAACAAGAAAAAGGACAAACTCAAGCCCAAGTGGGAAGGTCCCTTCATAAATGACCAAGTCCTGACTGGTGGAGTGTACCGCCTGCGAGATGCATCGGATAACCGACCCGAGCCGAACCCATGGAACGCAGCCCGTCTTCGAAGATTCTATGCCTAGCGCCGGACTCTGTGTTCGTCTCCTTCCTCTGTCCATTTTTTATATACTTTCTGTCTTACATTTCTCTCCTTCTCCTCTCTTTCTCTTATAGCCTTCAAAGGCTCATAAAGTGACACACTATCCACGCTCATTAAACCTGGGGGCTTCTTTAAACAGAAGCTTATTTATACGGGCTTCATGCCCAACACATGTGTCACACTTCCGCATGTACCTTTTATTCACCATTATATGCATCGATATGACTTAAGTTTTGGCCAAGCTGGGTTGCCTGGCTCCTGTGCTTACCCCTACATTCCTAATTGTTCGGCTAGGTGGTAAAGGTTGCACCTCTGCGAGTGTTACTGTCGGGTCAGTCGGATGTGTACCTCAGACTGGGTGAAGCCGAAAGCTAGCGTTCTTAAGGGAATATTCAGTCGGTGAACTAAAGATGATCTTTTTTCACTTATTTATCTATACGCCCCAGATGTTTTTCCTGCGTCTCTTTTCGCAGAATGGACATGCACTTTAGGGCATGCCTCCCAGGGAAAGGAACCCTAACGGAACTATTCTCCCTGGAAGATGTTTCTTACTAACCATGTAATATAACATAACTAGTTGGGCACTTGTCTGTTCAAGCACAAATGACCCCTACGCCTGGTCTCTATGCATACCCCAGTTCTTATATAACCGCGAGGGTATTCGGACACGCTCCGGACCGTCAGGTCCCGAGGTTGAAGCGAAAAGGTCGTCCATGACAAACGATCTACAATCCGGCTAGAAGGCATTACACATGTCAATTATAATTACATAGTCAATATGACTGATTGTATTCCTCTTCAATACCATCTAATAGGCTGTCTAGTTTACAGTCCTGTTGGGAACACTTTGCGGCCAATTCTACTTGGCCGTATACTAAGCTCACAGGGATCTCCTTCCCATCGGGCCCCACGGGTCCGACCTCGGCCATGTGGTTTGGGTCAGCCTTCGTGTACCGCGTCTTCACCATGGCCCAGGCCTCCCTGGTGCCTTGACGGCAGGCCGACATCTTCCACAATCGGAAGCGCCGCCGCGCTCCCTTCAGCTTCTCTACAAGCTCTCCAAGGCCTTCGGGCATGGAGACGGATGGCCACAAGGCCTGGGCGATGCTTTGCATCACCTGCCAAACTCGCTCGTGCAGTTGTGAGAGCTCGGGAAGAAGGTCACCCATAGAACCGGGCATTTCCTCTACAGGACGCCCTGATAGCATGCCTATAGACATTCCTCTGTTAGTCGACTTCCTCGCCGAACTCTTTTTTCAAAGTTCATTTAAGCACTTACTATATATGCCGCGTCGAAGCCGCTGATTCTCCTTCATGGAGTCCAACAGCTGGGCACGAACATCCTTCAGTTCAACGCCCAGCTTGGTGTTGGCATCTTGGAGATCGTTCTTCTCCCGCCTCACCTTTGTCAGCACGCTCTCACCAGCCTTCAGCTGGCGTCGGAGTTGTTGCTCTTCCGGATTTAATCCGGCGCCATCTGCAATTTCATTTGTTAGATTTGCACCAACCCCGCACTTCGCAAAATACTTATCTTTCGAAGCGTATATTACCAGAGGGGGTCTCCTTGGGCTCCCTTGCTGCGGCTAGTGCGGCATCAAGTTGGGCTTTGCACTCTTCCAGCTCCTGGGACAGTAGGGTATTCTTTTCTGTAAGAACCTACATAAAAGATGATCCTTAAATCAGTTATTCTAACTGTTTCAAGTCTCGGGGGCTACTGGTATATATATAATTACCAAAATTTTCTTACCCATATGTCTTTTACATATTGCTCCGTGGCTCTGGCTAGACCATTTTGAGCGGCACGGAGGTACGCATCTCCCGAATTGAAGGCATCCAATGCCTCTTGGGAGAAACAAGCGTCGCGAAGAACTGTCCGGCGACGCCTGTGGTTCATGGCACTCTCCACCTCGGAATTGGTGGCAGACAGCCTGTCCGCATCCTCTGTCGAAGGAGCGTCCGGTGTGTGCCTCGTGTTTGCCTCCGCTTCCGGACCAGGCTTTGGAGCTTGGCTGGTGGAGGCGCGATTGGCAGCCTCTTCGGATATAATCCGGCGAGGTCTCTTCATCCTGAAGAGAGCACGAGCGTTATTATGCCTTGAAGGAATAACACATGGGAATAAGATGGCGCGCTATACCTTTGCGCCGGCGTCTCAGTCCGAACCGCACTTCTTTTCAGCCCGCGGGGCCTTGCCGCCCCTCATTGGCTAGTCGTCGCAGGCTCGGTCTCCCGTCTCAAGGACCTCCCCTGCAAAACACGGTTGTCATACAACAATCGAAAACACGCGAGGACAGATCCCTTTTCAGAGTGCTGGGACTTCGGTCTCAGTTACCTGTGAGGCTGGGAGTAGCCCTGGGTAATCGGCCGTAATGGCCACCAAGGCGTTGTCCTTGCTCAATTGATGAAACACCCCATCAATCAGCTCCACAAATAAGTCCGGATCCTCTTGAGAGGCCGGGTCGAGGGACCGTCCCGGATCCTCGGGTTGTGGAGGAGGGCTGTTTATTTCTTTAACAGCCTGGCGCAGGTCCTGCGTTGAAGTCGTTAGACTGAATATTTAACAATGGGAATATAAAACGGATGGGCAAGTAAAAGTGTCCACTTACCCAACTTGGGGGATTGTACATAGAAAATCCACCCTGTGGGTTGACGCAGAGAAATTCCTCCTCTTCTCCCTTGTACAAAGCGGACAAGGTCTTTATTAGAGCGGCAGCCGAATCCGGCCCCTTACGGCCGTAGCGGGTGGCGTCGTCCTCCCCATTAAAGTCCCACATGGGGTGGCCTCTATACTGAAGCGGCTGCACCCCTCGCATGATGCATGCGGCCATGACCCCGATCATGGTCAGTCCGGAATGAGCTAACAATCTTATCCGGCCCATCAGGTAAAGAACGTCCCTGTCGCTTTCTCTCTGAGGGCTCCGTGGGCGCCAGCTTAGGCGCTTCTTTAGGGGAGCACTGTCGAACTCAGGGAGGCCGATCCGGACAGGATCCGGCAGTGGGACGTCCTCTATATAAAACCATTCCGAAGGCCAGTCTTCGGACGCCTTCTTTGGGGTTCCATATAGATATCCGGTCCCGATGATGCGCCACACTTCGGCTCCACCCACTTGATATATTGACCCCTTCTTAGAACAGGGCACGAGGCAGAATAGCCTTTTCCACAGCGCGAAATGAGCCTCGCAGCCCAAAAACAGCTCGCAAAGGGCTATGAAGCCCGCGATATGCAATATGGAGGCAGGTGTGAGGTTGTGCAGCTGGAGGCCATAGAACTCCAGGAGCCCTCGGAGAAACGGATGAATTGGAAATCCGAGCCCTCTTATTAAGTAAGGGACAAGGCATACCCGCTCTCCTTTGGAGGGATTGGGGGCGCTCTCCGCTTGCTCTCCGCCATTATAGGTGGCAAGTCCGGCTCGAACCGGGACCATATAGGCCGAGGGGAGAAATCCCTTGGTCTGGAGCGTCACTAGCTCGCTGTGCGGGATGGAGCACCTCTTCCAATCTCCAGGCTGAGGGCTGGAAGGGTGAGAGGAGGAGCTGCGGTGGCCGGCCATGATAGAATGGACCTCTGTCGGATACGCTCTGATGAATACTCGCGGAGGGGAGAAGGTGTGGTTTGGATCTAAATCCTCGTCCCCTTAAATAGGTGGCTCATTCACACGGCTAGGGGTGTAAATATAAAAAACATCCTGACTTTTCGTATTCGTTTGATACGTGGAAGACGGCCATTATTGGGCGTAGAAGCCAAGGAGTGCTACATTTACAAGAAACCGGACACTATTCAATAGGTACACGAAATTTGGAGGAGCACCCGCCTTGCAATGCCGAAGACAATTTGCGCGCCGGGCTCGTCGTCACTGAAGCCTGGTTCGGGGGCTACTGAGGGAGTCCTGGATTATGGGGTGTCCAGATAGCTGAACTATACCTTCGGCTGGACTCCTGGACTATGAAGATACAAGATTGAAGACTTCGTCCCGTGTCCGGAAGGGACTTTCCTTGGCGTGGAAGGCAAGCTTGGCGATACGGATATGTAGATCTCCTACCATTGTAACCGACTCTGTGTAACCCTAGCCCTCTCCGGTGTCTATATAAACCGGAGGGTTTTAGTCCGTAGGAACAACAATCATAGCATAGGCTAGCTTCTAGGGTTTAGCCTCTCTGATCTCGTGGTAGATCTACTCTTGTACTACCCATATCATCAATATTAATCAAGCAGGACATAGGGTTTTACCTCCATCAAGAGGGCCCGAACCTGGGTAAAACATCGTGTCCCCTGCCTCCTGTTACCATCTGCCTAGACACACAGTTCGGGACCCCCTACCCGAGATCCACCGGTTTTGACACCGACAACGACCCACAAGGGGAACCAGTTAGCCAGTCTCTACATCAAACGAATCGTAAGTCTTCATGGTGTTCCCAAGGATATTGTGTCGGATAGAGGGACCCAATTTACCTCAAGGTTCTAGAAGAAGTTCCAAGAGGCCATGGGGACCAAGTTGTCCTTCAACACTGCTTTCCACCCACAGACCGGAGGTCAGACAGAGCGAGTGAATCAGATACTTGAAGACATGCTCCGAGCCTGTGTCTTAGCATATGGAGCTAGGTGGGAATATTGCCTCCCTTTCGCCGAGTTCTCCTACAACAACAGTTATCAATCAAGCCTCCGAATGGCACCATTTGAGGTGTTGTACGGACACAAGTGTCGCACACCCCTCAATTGGTCAGAGACAGGAGAAGGACTAGTCTTTGGGCCTGATATCCTCCGTGAAGCAGAAGAGCAAGTCCGGCTTGTCAGAGAGTGTTTGAAGACTGCCAAGTCAAGACAGAAGAGCTATGCTGACTCACGTCAAAGAGACATGACCTTCTGAGTTGGAGACCATGTCTATCTCCGGGTCACACCTCTCAAGGGAACCCAGCGCTTCCATGTCAAAGGAAAGCTCGCACCAAGATACATCGGCCCCTTCAAGATCACTGAATGGCGAGGAGAAGTGGCTTACCAGTTGGAATTGCCACCTGAACTATCCGATGCGCACAACGTATTCCAAGTATCACAACTCTAGAAGTGTCTCCAAGTTCCAGACAAGCCTGATCTTTACAAGGACGTCAATCACAAAGCCATTGACCTTCAGCCTAATTTGACCAACCATGAGAGGCCCATCTGCATTTTGGACGAGGCTGAGCGACGCACTCGAAGCCGCACCATCAAGTACTTCAAGGTCCAGTGGAGCAACCACACTGAAGCAAAAGCAACCTGGGAACGTGAAGACTACCTTAGATCCAAGTTTCCGTATCTCTTTAAAGCCTAGTTTAGGAATCTCGGGGACGAGATTGTTGTAAGGGGGGTAGGTCTGTCACACCCTGCATTTTGTAACATGTCATTTGCATTTACTAAAACATGAAAATTTGGACCCACAAAAACTTTTGCATTATTTGGCTTCTTATTTGGAGTTGGTTTTCTCTCTGTGATTTTCATGTGCTCTTTAAAGTCAACTACTCCACTTTATATACTTCATCCCCCTGCCCCAAACTTCTGCCCAATGATCATGCCATGTGTATAGTGCAATATAGTATTTTCTTACAAAAATAAATTGGCCAAAAAGTATTTTTAAAATTTAGTTTTCCAAAAACCCCTGAATTGAGGCTTGCACTACAAGTACTTGATTTAGGGTATGAAAAATATTTCAAAGAGTATATTTGAAACCTAATAGATATAGGATTCCCATAAACCACAAAAATATAATTTTAAAAGTTATTTTCCTATTTTATTTAAAAGCTTTTTCTTAAGGTCAGAAATGGTCTTTAATAGGGAAAAATTATTTTTATTGTTTCAAAAATATTTGACAAAAATCAGGGAAACTCTATGGACATATACTTTCCATATATAAGAGTTTCAACACATGGTCATTTTCAAAATATTGGACAAAACCTCCCAAAACCATTTCTGCCCATTTCAAGGATTTGAAATATTTCTACAGGAAATATTTTCATAAAAATCCAAGAAAATTATAGAAAGTCACATATACATAATATGATGGCATTTCAAAGTTTCAGCTCAATCCAAACTGTTTTGGTTCACAAAAGTGCCCCAAAACCATCTCTGTCCAGATTCAAATTTGAACAACTTTGTACTACCAACTTTCTCTCCTTGACCCCAACTTTTGTGAGCATGTTCCCATGACCAAATGAAGCCACCACACTAAGTGGTGCATCAAGGGGAAGTGATTTGCTCAGCTAGATCTGCAGAAGTTCATTTCTACAAATATCTAGGGTTTACAAAAGTTGCATTGGCAAGTTTGCCCAAATGAGCTCAAAATTGGTGGAAGGCCCTAATTATATGTGAAATTTCGCTCTGTGGAGTATCATGGCAAATGGAAATCATCTACTTGCCCAAACCAGCATCAAACACCTTCTGCCACTTTACCAAAATCCCATTTTTGGCCTTTTCCACTAATCTCCATAGGCTCAACTTTCTACCACGACCCCTCCTAGTCCCCCTCTAGCACCTGTGTGCCTTGCTGCCCGAGGAAGCAATGATGAAGGGGGGAGAGCCCCATTTTTGTTCTCTGGACAGTGGAATCCTCCCACTGTCTCAGCCTCCTTCTCTTCCCTCAGCTTTCCAGAGCATCCAAGGCTCTCCCCAGCTTTTGCCCCCGCCCCCTGCAGTTGCCAGACACAAGTGGACGCGTGAGGACGCGGGAAAACCGCGGATGGCGGCCAAAGTCGTGCTCTAGAGTGCCTGGCAGAGCAACCGACCGTTGATGCCGCATCCCCTGACCGCCTCGAGCCTCCCCTGCGTGCCAGTCGATGCCCCTCGATGTCCGCTCCACGCCAGCAGGCCGCCCACTTGCTCCCGTGCCCTCCTCTCTCTCCTGCAGATCGTGCCAGAATGCCGCCCCGCTCGGCCAATGCTCGCGCCGCTCCTGTGGCCCGCCCACAGCTCATCCCGCTCCTCCTCTCTCTCTCTCCCTGGCACCCTGAACCACTCCCACGAACACCCCCGAGCCCTCCATTTCCTCTCTAACGGCCACTCGAGCCGATCCCACGGACACCCGTAGGCCGCGCCTATGGTGGACCTCAGCCAGCCTATATAAGATGACCCCGAGACTCTCTCTCACTCCCTGTCGCTCCCCCACACTCCTAATCAACCTCCCGCACCACCCATTTGCCTCCAGAGCCGCATGAGCTCGAGATCGAGCTCGAGCTCCGCCGCCTCGGCTCGTCGGTGTTCGCGTGGTACAGGCCTCCTCCGCCCCCGTTCTCTCTCGATCTGGAACCGCACGGCATCACTGACCCTTTCCCCTCTCTTCCCCACTCCTTTTGTAGCCGGTAACGGCCGGAACCACCGACGCCCAAAGCACCTCCGCCGCGTGACCTTGTCGCCGGCAAACCAGTCTGCTCCGGTGACCAACCCCACCTCCACCCAAACGCCGACACGATGCTGAGCCCAGCAGTGCCCTCGCCCGACCCCGCTGTGCCCTGCATCATCGCCGGTGAGCTCGCCGGCCGTCTGGACTCGGGGTTAGGGATGACAGGCGGGCCCCGCCTGTCAGCCTCTCCCCTCCATCGCCTCTCTCACTCTCACTGACGCCTGGGCCCCGCCCGTCAGGTTTAAACCTGACGCGCGCGCGTGCACCAGTGCGCTAGGCTGCCTCTCAGACTGGGCCTACTGCGTTGCGGCTGCTCTGGCCCAGTTGCAGAGTGCTCCTTTTCCTTTTTCTTCTTATGTTAGACTTGCAAAAATTCCATAGGATTAAATGTTCATCCAAATGCAATAATTCCAGTTCCTAAAATCTTTTAAAAATCCCACCTATTTAATGCTATAACTTCCATACATGCCCAACCAACTTTCTGTGCTGTTCAAATTTAAATTCAAATTTGAGCAATGAAATCCTTGTTTGAAAATCCATTACTCTGTCTCCATAGCTCCAAATCCAGAAATAAGAATTTTCCCCTTCTTAGTTTTAACCCTAGTATTTAACAAAAATGAGTTGACATTTTTCTGAGCACTTTGGTTTTTTATTTTATTATTGCCTTATTTTATCGTTATTATTTTGCGATGATAGATTGCATTGCTGGTGAAGGAGTTGGACCAGAAGACTTTGAAGACCCAGAGGACTTTGCTGAGCCAGGCAAGCAGCCCTTTGACTATGTCTAAGAAACCCTTTTTATGCATGCCATATAGCACCATATTGTTGATGCAACAGAATCATGATGAGGTGGTAACCACCTTGATGGGTTGCCTCTGTTACTTCCTTGTTGATACTTGCATTATGCATGACCCTACCTTCCTATGAGGGTTATGCCGGTGGGAGTAGATAGGATGCTAAAGTAGTTGCTACGCAAAAAGGGACAGGAATATGCATGGCGATGGGAGCAATATTGTTTTCAAAAGACTTTTCGAAAACCCTGTTGGGTGCCACTTATGCCCGAAGGAGATAATGAGTTGGGTAACCACTTGATGATGAAATGGTGTACCGAGGCAAGTGTGTGTGTTGTTTTCAAAACGGATTGGTTTAAGTTGCGACCGTTATTCCAACCTTACATGCGCAACCACTCTACCCTTATATGGAAAAGGGCATTATTGATTACCTAGGTCGATACTAGCTTGGAGCCCGCGTTACTAGTGACGGGAGAGTTGTTGTTGCACTCTCTCGAGACGGGGTCATGCCAGGTAGGGCGGCCATGACTGTTTTCACAGGGCACCGGACAGACCGTTGGTACCCCGTGCTTGTGGTATGTGATGAATATGGGAGCGAGGCTCCACAATTTTAAGATGTGAAATGTTGGGCACAGGGGTTACTACCAATCGAGTGGACTCTATGTTAGTGTTGTCTAGGGAAAGATAGTGATCGGGTGCTTACCCCGGGTACTTGAGGTACCGCCGGTCGTGGATGACACGGAAGTTCCCCGGATCTTGTGGGTAAAGTGTGCAACCTCTGCAGAGTGTAAAACTATTTGAATAGCCATGTCCACGGTCAAGGACAGTTGGGTAAACGCTCTTGGGCTATGTCCACTTGTTTACAAACCAGTGTGTGTGGGAAGAACTACTTGGGTCAAGTCAAAGGACTTGATATGGATGAGTTAGGTTGGAGCCCACTCCCTTTATGTTGATATCTGTAACCAGTCCCTATGGTTACTTGAATCATACGATACATGATTTACCAATTATTGAACATGTCATAACGCAACAAAATTAGCTTTCTGCAAAAATTTACTTATGTCATGCATTGTTGTATCTTGAGCCAAAACATGGGTTGCTTGCGAGTATATTCAAAGTACTCATTGGCTTGCCACTAGTTATTTAATTGGCCAGGCATGGAAGAACAGGAGTCCGATGAAGAGTTCTTTGGAGACGAACATGCGAACTAGGACGTTTCCCAGGTAGAATGCCTGTAGGGTTAAGGTAGATGGCATGGGTTCTACTTATCGACGAAGATTTCCGCTGCTTAAGTTTATTTGGTATTCAGCCCTTGTGGCTTTATCTATGTAAGACTTGACCATAATGGTCATAATTTGTGTAATACGATATGTATGGATATAAGACTCTTGTTATTCAGCTTCTGTGTGTTCAGTGAACATTGATCTCTGGGATCACTGTACACGTGCATTCGGTGATCATGACTTATGAGTCGGGGTCCCCACACCCGCTCCAAAATTAGAGCGATGAAGGATGATCTGAATTAAGCTGCAGATATCGTGTCTGGGAAGCCCTTCTTGTTGCAGACTAAGTTCGGAGATCCGAAGTATGCTCCTCTGGACCGGCTATGGAGTTCTGCGGACGTGTACATGGATTTGGCTGCAAGTGCTGCTGATGAGGCCGAGTACTTCAAGGATCAGAAAGGTCCCGAAGTGGAGAAGCTGTTCTCGTCACAGTTCCACGCTCCAGGCCGTCCGCTGCTGTTGAATGAGCGATTGTCCGAGTGGGCCGAGCTCCATAGGTTGTCCGGACTTGCCATGAGGTCCGTTGTGGATCACCTATGGCCGGGAGGGCCAAGGCCGAATAGCTACTTTAGCTTAGTGCAACAATTCCTTGGTGCTGTGCCACACATCGATGCTGTAAAGAGATCGACGTGCATAGAGGGTGTGAGGATGGCCTTTGCCCGTGTCAAGACATACTGGGCAGAGATGGAGGCCACCACTGTTGTGACACAGGGTTCGGCCATAGGCCGAGTGGCTGCCGGGCACTACTTTCAAGAAGTTCTTGAAGGCGCTCGTTCGGTAGAGTCTCAGTGCTCGAAGAATGTTATGTTCAAGTGACATGTAGTCCCATTGTAAAAACAATGTTTTATTGAATTATCAAGGCTGTATTTATACTTTTGCCCGAAAGTACTATGGTGCCTCCTGTGCGGCCGTTTATGTATATATGTGTATAACCTGAAAGTTTGCACTCGTCGGCTTCCACCCCCATGCATATAATGCGGGGGTGTTCGCAAAAGATGCATATCCACACTTGATCCAATGTCTTGGTCCGTTAAGGAGGTGATAGCGTAGCGAACGAGGCAATCAGACTATATTTCTTTAACTCTTTCACTTAGCCATAGGAGTTTGACAGTGGGGCTACCATATAGCCCCTGGCACTTCTGCGCTCGTCCGAATACGGGGCACGTACGTACATGACCGGGAAACGGTCCTTCGTTAATGCGGAAGAATCCCGAAGATTTCGATGAGTCATCGAGTGGTTGACCAGTCTCTCGCTATATCATGATAGTCAGTTTTTGGCTTTCTCTACTGAGGTGCTCATCCGGATGAACTAGGGCACAATCGCAGTAGTTCTCCCAGTGCTACCTTAGCCGATATAACAGAACGTAAGGTACCAAAACATGGGAGCCGGGCAAACCCAACATTTGACCAAACACATGATTCGGAGCTGATGCATATAGGGCCAAACTCGCGACGCCGAACACTCCCTAAGGTGTTCGGTCTTTATAACATATACCGAGCTAAACAATGCCCTTAATAAGAAACCCCATGTGTCCAGGTACGTGCAAAATCCTGGCATGGCCACATGCCAATAACACCTTCTAGGTTGTGTGGAGTATCCGGAGGATGTGAGCAACAAGAGACAGTAAAAAAGGTTTACACAGGGTCTTGATCTAAAGAGAAACCTTTGGGTGGGTCCCTGCTGCACGTCTGCGCCTGTGTCTCTGTTGTGCTGTGTCCTGGACGGGTGTAGCACGATTGTCATCTGCAAAAGGAAAGATCTTAGGTGAAAGTTGCCATGCAGAAAAAAAGAAGAAGAGTTGGTTATTATCAATGAACTATCAAAATTCAAGAGAAACCAAGTTGAGCCGGGCTAGCCCTGATTACACGCGGGAAGTCCCTGGTATCGTTTTATGACGGTTCAAAAACCAATCTCATGTAAATATGATGGAATGCCGGATTCGTCTAACCGTGTTCGTGGTCTTGACGACCTTCCATTTTTTTTGGTTGGTGAGGCCGTCTAGTTCGCGGCTGTTAGAGCCGCCGCGTCCTCTTCCGTACATAAAAAACGTTCGGTATTTCTGCTAACTGTGATGATGCCATGTGGACCGAGCATCTTGAGCTTGAGAAAAGCATAATGCGGTATTGCATTAAAATGAGCGAAAGCCGCCCTTCTGAGTAGTGCTTGATAATCACTTCGGAATGGAGCGATGTGAAAAGTTAACGTTTCGCTTCAGAAGTTATCGGGAGAACCGAATACCACCTCTAGTAGTAGAGAGCCCGTACAATGGGCCTCTTGGCCTAGTATTACTCCCTGGAAGGTAGTATTACTGTGGCTTATTTGTGTTGGGTCTATCCCCATTTTGTGGACTGTGTCCTGATATATCAGATTTAGATCACTGCCGCCGTCCATGGGGACCCTTGTGAAATGGTACCCATTTATTATTGGGTCTAACACCAAGGCCGTCAGTCCTTCGCGCCGGATATTTGTATCGTGATCCCTACGATCAAAAGTGATCAGGCAGGCCAACCAGGGGTTGAACCTAGGAGTGACGGGCTCTATGGCGCGTGTGCATCGGAATGCGTGATTGCTTCCCCTCTTTGTCACATGGATCACGTTTACTGTTTTAACCTCTGGTGGGAACTTTTTCTGTCCTCCGGCATTTTGGTGGCGAGGTTCATCTTCGTCTTCGCTTGGTGTCTCTTCCCCTTTGTGTTCGGCGTTTAGCTTACCGGCCTGCTTGAAGACCCAACATTCTCTATGGGTATGATTTGCAGGTTTGTCTGGGGTGCCGTGAATCTGACAGAGTTCATCAAGAATTTTGTTTAGGCCAGATTGTCCTTCTCTGCTGCCTTTGAAAGGCTTTTTCCACTAACCTTGTCGGGAGCCCCTGAATCTGGCATTTATCACTGTGTTATCTGGGCTACCTTCTTTATTTGACGCTTGTTTTTGTTGCGTCGTGGTTTACCATTGCCATCCCTGACTTCGGATGTGCTTGGGTCGCTGGTGCTGCTACGGGCCAACCAGCTGTCCTCGCCGGCACAAAAGCGGGTCATGAGGCTTGTTAGGGCTGCCATCGTTCTCGGTTTTTCTTGACCGAGGTGTCTGGCGAGCCATTCGTCTCAGACGCTGTGTTTAAAAGCTGCTAAGGCTTCGGCGTCCGGACAATCGACAATTTGGTTCTTCTTGGTGAGGAACCTGTTCCAAAGTTTTCGGGCGGACTCTCCGGACTGTTGGATTATATGACTTAAATCGTCTGCATCCGGAGGTCTGACATAAGTCCCTTGAAAATTGGCCCGAAAAGCGTCCTCGAGCTCCTCCCAACTTCCAATTGAGTTTTCGAGGAGGCTTTTTAGCCAGTGCCGAGCTGGCCCTTTAAGCTTGAGGGGCAAGTATTTAATGGCATGGAGATCTTCTCCATGAGCCATATGAATATGGAGGATGAAGTCCTCTATCCAGACTCCAGGGTCTGTTGTTCCGTCATACGCCTCTATGTTCACCGGTTTGAATCCCTCTGGGAATTCGTGATCCAACACCTCATCAGTGAAACATAAGGGGTGTGCGGCGCCCCTGTATTGGGATGCGCCATGGTGTTCGGACGGTTGTAGTATTCGGTGTTGGTTGTGTACCGTAGCGCGCTTCCTAGATCCATAGACAGATGTGGCCGCGCCGGATTTTTGATGCAAGTTCTCACGTAGATCGTGTGTTGACTTATGCGCGACTTTGTTAGCCGCTCTATCGCGTTCGCAGGGTGGTGGATCCGGCTGGTTGGCCGTATCACTGCCGTATGGGCTCTAAGGCCTCATCATCGAATTCCGGTAATAGCTTGCGCTTTGGATAGCTTTTTTTATGGTAACTTCCACCATACTTTGTTACTTCTTTCCACTTGCTGTTGAGCATATCTTGTGCGACCTTGAGCCTTTGCTTCTGTTTCTTCAGGCTCCTCGCTATGGAATAAGCCTTCTGCAGAGGATCTCTTGCTCCAAGTGTGTTTCCGGGATGATGCGTGCATCTTCGTCCGGACTGCTTTCTTCCCTAGACGGATGTGAGCGGCTTAGAGTCCGTGGCCCGAGATGAATCCAGTGGTTCAGCGACACGGCTCTTGTAAGGGGTGAAGTCAGTATCTGGCTCTATCGCCACTGAGAGTGCAGCCTTCATGGTGGGGTCATTCCCTCCACTCTCGGATGGCGAGCTCCGGGTTAACAGCCAGAGTGGTTGCGGATGCGATCTCCCGAATGCTGTCCGACGGCAGAGTTACGTCACGCTTGTCACGATTGTGCGGCGTGTCCGGCATGGGTTCGAATCCGTCGAAGATCAAGTCTCCGTGGATGTCGGCCGTGTAGTTCAAGTTTCCAAATCTGACCTGATGGCCAGGGGTGTAGCTTTCGATCTGCTCCAGATGGCCAAGCGAATTGGCCCGTAGTAAGAAGCCGGCGAATACTAAGATCTGTCCGGGGAGGAAAGCCTCACCCTGGACCACGTCGCTAGCGATGATCGAAGGAGCCATCAAGCCTTATAGTGACGACACAGTGGAACTCTCAATGAAAGCACCAATGTCGGTGTCAAAACCGGCGGATCTCGGGTAGGGGGTCCCGAGCTGTGCGTCTAAGGCAGATGGTAACAGGAGGCAGGGGACACGATGTTTACCCAGGTTTGGTCCCTCTTGATGGAGGTAATACCCTACGTCCTGCTTGATTGTTCTTGATGATATGAGTATTACAAGAGTTGATCTACCACGAGATCGAAGAGGCTAAGCCCTAGAAGCTAGCCTATGGTATGATTGTATGTTGTCCTACGGACTAAAACCCTCCGGTTTATATAGACACCGGAGGAGGCTAGGGTTACACAAGGTCTGTTACAAAGGAGGGCTTATACATATCCGTATTGCCTAGCTTGCCTTCCACACCAAGTAAAGTCCCATCCGGACACGCGACGAAGTCTTCAAACTTGTATCTTCATAGTTCAACAGTCCGGCCAAAGGATATAGTCCGGCTGTCCGGAGACCCCCTAATCCAGGACTCCCTCAGTTTCCCTAGGGGAGGGAGGCGGCCACAGGGGAAACCCTAGATGGGTTTGGGCGCCCCCACCCCTAGGAAACTTGCCCCCCAAGCCAGGAGGGGCGGCTTCCCTAGGGGAGGCTCTCCCACCTCTCCAGGTTACGTGATATGGGGTGGGAGGGGCGCATAGCCCCTTAGTGGGCTGGTGTGCCCCCTCCCCTTGGCCCATAAAGCCCCCCAACGCTTGCCCGGGCCTCCCAAACTCCTTTCGGTCACGTTGGTCATCACCTGGTACTCCTAGAACAATTCTGGACTCAAATACCCTTCGTCCAATATATCAATCTTCACCTCCGGACCATTCCAGAGTTCCTCGTCATGTCCGAGATCTCATCCGGGACTCCGAACAACCTTCGGTAACAACATACTATTCCCGTTACAACTCTAGCGTCACCGAACCTTAAGTGTGTAGACCCTACAGGTTCGGGAACCATGCAGACATGACCGGGACATCTCTCCGGCCAATAACGAACAGCGGGATCTGGATACCCATGTTGGGTCCCAAATGTTCCACGATGATCTCATCGGATGAACCACGATGTCGAGGATTCAATCAATCCCGTATACAATTCCCTTTGTCCATCGGTATGTTACTTGCCCGAGATTCGATCGTCGGTATCCCCATACCTCATTCAATCTCGTTACTGGCAAGTCTCTTTACTCGTTTTTTAATGCATGATCCCGTGGCTAACTCCTTAGTCACATTGAGCTCATTATGATGATGCATTACCGAGTGGGCCCAGAGATAATTCTCCGTCATATGGAGTGACAAATCCCAGTGTCGATTCGTGCCAACCCAACAGACACTTCTGGAGATACCTGTAGTGCACCTTTATAGCCACCCAGTTATGCTGTGATGTTTGATACACCCAAAGCACTCCTACGGTACCCGGGAGTTGCACAATCTCATGGTCTAAGGAAGTGATACTTGACACTAGAAAAGCTCTAGCAAACAAACTACACGATCTTGTGCTATGCTTAGGACTGGGTCTTGTCCATCACATCATTCTCCTAATGATGTGGTCCCGTTATCAACGACATCCAATGTCCATGGTCAGGAAACCATAACCATCTATTGATCAATGAGCTAGTCTACTAGAGGCTTACTAGGGACATGTTGTGGTCTATGTATTCACACATGTATTACGGTTTCCAGTTAATACAATTATAGCATGAACAATAGACAATTATCATGAAAAAGGAAATATAATAATAACCATTTTATTATTGTCTCTAGGGCATATTTCCAACAGATTTCCCTCCCCAAGATGGGAGAGTTGTTGGTGATGATGATTTCCCCCTCTGGGAGGGAAGTTCCCCTAGCGGAATCGCTCCGCTAGAGGGCAAAAGTGCTCCTGCCCAAGTTCTGCCTTGAGACGGCGGTGCTTCATCCCGAAAGTCCTCTCCTTATTTTTTCTAGGTTAAAATGACTTATATACCAGAAGAGGGGCACGGGAGGTGGGCCGAGGAGGGCACAACCCACCAGGGCGCGCCTGGGCTCCCTGGCACACCCAGGTGGGTTGTGTCCACTTGGTGGGGCCCCTCTAGTACTTATTTGGTCCATTATTTCTTATATATTCCATAAAAAATCTCCATAAAGTTTTAGCTCATTTGGAGTTGTGCAGAATAGGTAGCCTGACGTAGCATTTTCTGGTCTAGATTTCCAGCTGCTGGAATTCTCCCTCTTTGTGTGAACCTTAGATATTATGAGAGAAAAGGCATTAGAATTACTCCAAAAAAAGCATTATTATGCATAAAAACAATATAAATAACAGTAGGTAAACATGATGCAAAATGGACGTATCAACTCCCCCAAGCTTAGACCTCGCTTGTCCTCAAGCGAAAATTGAAATCGAAAAACATGTCCACATGCTTAGAGAGAGAGAGAGAGAGGTGTCGATAAAAACAAAATATAGACATAGAAGCATCATGTACATTATTATAACAACAACAAGCTTTAACATAAAACTTTACCATAGAACTTTTATCATAGACTTCTCATGAATAAGTAACAATTCATCACAACATCGAAGTATAAAGCATAAACTCTATTGAAAACCAACAATCTATGTTCTTAGTCAACTTTGCAACTACAATTCATCATCTTTCCAGGAAGGGTCATGCATCGGAGCCTTTTTGGCAAGTCCACATACTCAACCAGCATATAGTCTTCTATGATAGCTAACACTCACCGCATACACATGAGCAAACGTTTCAACCGGATACATAGAAAGATAGGGGCTTATAGTTTCGCCTCCCAACGTACTCAAGGGTGATGTCAACAATAATAACTCATGCTACCCATATCCAACTGGATATATGTGCCTAGATCTTTCCTCACCACATGATGCTTGCCAAAGGAGAAAATAAAAAGGAATAGAGAGAAGAACTTTGACTCTTGCATAAAAGTAAATACATAAAAGTAAAAGATAGGCCCTTCGCAGAGGGAAGCAGAGGTTGCCATGCGCCTATTTGCTTGTATGCTCAATCTCTTAGTGCAAAATAACGTCACGTTATATTGCCCCTTGTGGTAGCAACCTTTATTATGCAGTCTGTCGCTTTTATTCTTTGTCATCACAATTTCGTACAACGCTCAATTTTATCTTACACTAAATGATCTAACACTTCTAGAAGCAATTTTTATTGCCTTATTGCACCGATGACAACTTAGTTTAAGATTCTTACTCAACCCATAGGTAGGTATGGTGGAATCTCAGAATAAGATTTGGGTTTAAGGGTTTTTGGATGCAAAAGTAGTATCTCTACTTAGTGCGGAATTTTTAGCTAGCAAAGATAGGGGCAAGCACCACATGTTAAAGGATATATGACAATATAACTTCTTGAAGGAAATATGCCCTAGAGGCAATAATAAATTTTTTATTTATATTTCCTTATATCATGATAAATGTTTACTATTCATGCTAGAATTGTATTAACCGGAAACTTAGTACATGTGTGAATACATAAACAAACAGTATGTCCCTAGTGTGCCTCTACTAGACTAGCTCATTAATCAAAGATGGTGAAGTTTCCTGACCATAGACATGTGTTGTCATTTGAGGAAGGGGATCACATCATTAGAGAATGATGTGATGGACAAGACCCATCCGTTAGCTTAGCATAATGATCGTTTAGTTTTATTGCTATTGCTTTCTTCATGACTTATACATGTTCCTCTGACTATGATATTATGCAACTTCCGAATACCGGAGGAGCACCTTGTGTGCTATCAAACATCAAAATGTAACTGGGTGATTATAAAGATGCTCTACAGGTGTCTCCGATGCTGTTTGTTGAGTTGGCATAGATCAAGATTAGGATTTGTCACTCCGTGTATCGGAGAGGTATCTTTGGGCCCTCTCGGTAATGCTCATCACTATAAGCCTTGCAAGCAATGTGACTAATGAGTTAGTTACGGGATGATACATTACGGAATGACTAAAGAGACTTGGTGGTAACGAGATTGAACTAGGTATGTGGATACCGACGATCGAATCTCGGGCAAGTAATATACCGATGAAAAATGGAACAACGCATGTTGTTATGCGGTTTGACCAATAAAGATCTTTGTTGAATATGTAGGTGCCAATATGAGCATCTAGGTTCCGCTATTGGTTATTGATCGGAGATGTGTCTCGATCATGTCTACATACTTCTCGAACCCGTAGGGTCCGCACGCTTAACGTTCGATGACGATTTGTATTATGAGTTATGTGATTTGATGACCGAAGTTTGTTCGGAGTCCCGGATAAGATCACAGACATGGTGAGGAGTATCAAAATGGTCGAGACATAAATATTGATATATTGGACGATGTTATTCAGACACAGGATGAGTTCCAAGAGGTACCGGGTAACTATCAGAGTGCCGGAGGGTTATCGGAACCCCCCAGGGGAACTAATGGCCTTCATGGGCCTTAGCGGAGAGAGAGAAGGGACACAAGGGGCTAGCCGCGCGCCCCCCCTTGGCAGCCCGAATTGGACTAGGGGAAGGGGGCGGCACCCCTTTCCTTCCCCTCTCCCTCTCCCTTCCTTCTTCCCCCTTCCACCAAGTGGAATCCTACTAGGACTTGGAGTCCTAGTAGGACTCCTCTCTCCGTCACTCCCAACAGGGGCCGGCCGGCATCCCCGCCTCCTCCTTTATATATGGAGGCAGGGGGCACCCTAGAACACACAAGATCAATTGTCTTAGCCGTGTGTGGTGCCCCCCTCCACAGTTTACCACCTCGGTCATATCGTCGTAGTGCTTAGGCGAAGCCGTGCGCCGCTAACT
Source organism: Triticum urartu (assembly GCF_003073215.2). Taxonomy (NCBI): domain Eukaryota; kingdom Viridiplantae; phylum Streptophyta; class Magnoliopsida; order Poales; family Poaceae; genus Triticum; species Triticum urartu. The sequence continues at coordinate 323,314,791 of NC_053028.1, forward strand.
TCATCATCACCGTCGCCATGCCATCGTGCTGACGGAACTCTCCCTCGTCCTCAACTGGATCAAGAGCTCGAGGGACGTCATCGAGCTGAACGTGTGCTGAACACGGAGGTGTCGTACGTTCGGTGCTAGGATCAGTTGGATCGCGAAGACATTCTACTACATCAACGACGTTACTAAACGCTTCTGCTTTCGATCTATGAGGGTACGTGGACACACTCTCCCCTCTTGTTGCTATGCATCACCAAGATAGATCTTGCGTGATCGTAGGATTTTTTTTGAAATAATGCGTTCCCCAATAGTGGCATCCGAGCCAGGTCTATGCGTAGATGTTATATGCACGAGTAGAACACAAAGAGTTGTGGTCTATAATAGTCATACTGCTTACCAGCAATGTCTTACTTTGATTAGGAGGTATTGTTGGATGAAGTGGCCCAGACCGACATTACATGACTGGGTTCATGAGACTGCTTCTACCGACGTGCTTCGCACACAGGTGGCTAGCGGGTGTCTGTTTCTCCAACTTTAGTTGAATCAAGTTTGACTACAGCCGGTCCTTGTTGAAGGTTAAAACAACACACTTGATGAAAAATCGTTGTGGTTTTGATGCGTAGGTAAGAACGGTTCTTGCTAGAAGCCCGTAGAAGCCACGTAAAACTTGCAACAACAAAGTAGAGGACGTCTAACTTGTTTTTGCAGGGCATGTTGTGATGTGATATGGTCAAGACGTGATGAGATATAAATTGTTGTATGAGATGATCATGTTTTGTAAAAGTTATCGGCAACTGGCAGGAGCCTTATGGTTTTCGCTTTATTATATGAAATGCAATCGCCATGTAATTGCTTTAATTTATCACTAAGCGGTAGCGATAGTCGTAGAAGCAATAGTTGGCGAGACGACAATGATGCTACGATGGAGATCAAGGTGTCAAGCCGGTGATGATGGAGATCATGACGGTGCTTTGGAGATGGGAGAAAAGGCACAAGATGATGATGGCCATATCATGTCACATATTTTGATTGCATGTGATGTTTATCCTTTATGCATCTTATTTTGCTTAGTATGGCGGTAGCATTATAAGATGACCCCTCACTAAATTTCAAGGTATAAATGTTCTCCCTGAGTATGCACCGTTGCTATAGTTCGTCGTGCCGAGACACCATGTGATGATCGGGTGTGATAAGCTCTACGTTCACATACAACGGGTGCAAGCCAGTTTTGCACGTGCAGAATACTCGGGTTAAACTTGACAAGCCTAGCATATGCAGATATGGCCTCGGAACACTGAGACCGAAAGGCCGAACGTGAATCATATAGTAGATATGATCAACATAGTGATGTTCACCATTGAAAACTACTCCGTCTCACGTGATGATCGGACATGGTTTAGTTGATATGGATCATGTGATAATTTAGATGACTAGAGGGATGTCTATCTAAGTGGGTGTTCTTAAGTAATATGATTAATTGAACTTCAATTTATAATGAACTTAGTACCTAATAGTATTTGCATGTCTATCTTGTTGTATATCAATGGCCCGTGCTATCGTTCCCTTAAATATTAATGCGTTCCTAGAGAAAGCTAAGTTGAAAGATGAGGGTAGCAACTACACATACTAGGTCTGTAACTTGAGGATTATCCTCATTGCTGCACAGAAGAATTACATCCTGGAAGCACCGCTAGGTGCAAGACCCACTGCAGGAGCAACGCCGGACGTTGTGAATGTCTGGTAGAGCAAAGCTGATGACTACTCGATAGTTCAGTGTGCCATGCTTTACGGCTTAGAATCGGGACTTCAAAGACGTTTTGAACGTCATGGAGCATATGAGATGTTCTAGGAGTTGAAGTTAATATTTCAAGAAAATGCCCGAGTTGAGAGATATGAAGTCTCCAATAAGTTCTATAGCTGCAAGATGGAGGAGAATAGTTCTGTCAGTGAACATATACTTAGAATGTCTGGGTACCACAACCACTTGACTCAACTCGGATTTAATCTTCCTGATGATAGTGTCATTGACAGAGTTCTTCAATCATTGCCAGCAAGCTACAAAAGCTTCGTGATGAACTATAATAATATGCAAGGGATGGATAAGACAATTCCTGAGCTCTTTGTGATGCTAAAGGCTGCGGAGGTAGAAATCAAGAAGGAGCATCAAGTGTTGATGGTTAATGAGACCACTAGTTTCAAGAAAAAGGGCAAAGGGAAGAAGGGGAACTTCAAGAAGAACAGCAAGCAAGTTGCTACTCAAGTGAAGAATCCCAAGTCTGGACCTAAGCCTGAGACTGAGTGCTTCTACTACAAAGGGGCTGGTCACTGGAAGCCGAACTGCCCCAAGTATTTGGTGGATAAGAAGGATGGCAAAGTGAAAGGTATATTTGATATACATGTTATTGATGTGTACCTTACTAATGCTCGTAGTAGCGCCTGGGTATTTGATACTGGTTCTGTTGCTCATATTTGCAACTCGAAACAGGGGCTACGGATCAAACGAAGATTGGCTAAGGACGAGATGACGATGCACGTGGGAAATGGTTCCAAAGTCGATGTGATCGCCATCGGCATGCTACCTCTACATCTACCGTCGGTTTAGTTTTAGACCTACATAATTGTTATTTGGTGCCAGCGTTGAGCATGAACATTATATCTGGATATTGTTTGATGCGAGACGGTTATTCATTTAAATCAGAGAATAATGGTTGTTCTATTTATATGAGTAATATCTTTTATGGTCATGCATCCTTGATAAGTGGTCTATTTGTGTTTAATCTCGATTGTAGTGACACACATATTCATAATATTGAATCCAAAAGATGCAAGGTTAATAATGGTAGTGCAACTTATTTGTGGCACTGCCGTTTAGGTCATATTGGTGTAATGCGCATGAAGAAACTCCATGCTGATGGGCTTTTGGAATCACTCGATGCTTGTGAACCATGCCTCATGGGCAAGATGACTCTGACTCCGTTTTCCGGAACAATGGAGCGAGCAACTGACTTATTGGAAATAATACATACTGCAGTATGCGGTCTGATGAGTGTTGAGGCTCGCGGCGGGTATCGTTATTTTCTGACTTTCACAGATGATTTGAGCAGATATGGGTATATCTACTTGATGAAACATAAGTCTGAAACATTTGAAAAGTTCAAAGAATTTCAGAGTGAAGTGGAAAATCATCATAACAAGAAAATAAAGTTTCTATCATTTTATCATGGAGGTGAATATTTGATTTATGAGTTTGGTCTTCATTTGAAACAATGTGGATAGTTTCGCAACTCACGCCACCTGGAAAAACACAACGTAATGGTGTGTCCGAACATCGTAACCATACTTTATTAGATATGGTGCGATCTATGATGTCTCTTACAGATTTATCGCTATCATTTTGGGGTTATGCTTTACAGACAGCTGCGTTCACGTTAAATAGGGCACCATCTAAATCCGTTGAGACAACACCATATGAACTGTGGTTTGGCAAGAAACCTAAGCTGTCGTCTCTTAAAGTTTGGGGCCGCAATGCTTATGTGAAAAAGCTTCAACCTAATAAGCTCGAACCCAAATCGAAGAAATGTGTCTTCATAGGACACCCAAAGGAGACTGTTGGGTACACCTTCTATCACAGATCCGAAGGCAAGACATTCATTGCTAAGAATGGATCCTTTCTAGAGAAGGAGTTTCTCTCAAAATAAGTGAGTGGGAGGAAAGTATAACTTGATGAGGTAATTGTGCCTTCTCCCTTATTGGAAAGTAGTTCATCACAGAAATCAGTTCCAGTGATTCCTACAACAATCAGTGAGGAACTTAATGATGATGATCATGAAACTTCTGATCAAGTTACTACCAAACCTTGTAGGTCAACCAGAGTACGATCCGCACCAGAGTGGTATGGTAATCCTGTTCTAGAGGTCATGTTACTTGGCCATGATGAACCTACGAACTATGAGGAAGCGATGATGAGCCCAGATTCCGCGAAATGGCTTGAGGCCATGAAATCTGAGATGGGATCCATGTATGAAAACAAAGTGTGGACTTTGGTTGACTTGCCCGATGATCAGCAAGCCATAGAGAATAAATGGATCTTCAAGAAGAAGACTGACGCTAACGGTAATGTTACTGTCTACAAAGCTCAACTTGTTGCGAAAGGTTTTCGACAAGTTCAAGGAGTTGACTACGATGAGATATTCTCACCTATAGCGATGCTTAAGTCTGTTCGAATCATGTTAGAAATTGCCGCATTTTATGATTATGAAATTTGACAAATGGATGTCAAAACTGCATTCCTTAATGGATAACTTAAAGAAGAGTTGTATATGATGCAACCAGAAGGTTTTGTCGATCCAAAAGGTACTAACAAAGTGTGCAAGATCCATCGATCCATTTATGGATTGGTGCAAGCCTCTCGGAGTTGGAATATACGCTTTGATAGTGTGATCAAAGCATATGGTTTTATACAGACTTTTGGAGAAGCCTGTATTAACAAGAAAGTGAGTGGGAGCTCTGTAGCATTTCTAATATTGTGGATGACGTATTATTGATTGGAAATAATACATAATTTCTGGATAGCATAAAAGGATACTTGAATAAGAATTTTTCAATGAAAGACCTCGGCGAAGCTGCTTATATATTGGGCATCAAGATCTATAGAGATAGATCAAGACGCTTAATTGGACTTTCACAAAGCACATACCTTGATAAAGTTTTGAAGAAGTTCCAAATGGATCAGTCAAAGAAAGGGTTCTTGCCTGTATTACAAGGTGTGAAGTTGAGTCAGACTCAATGCCTGACCACTGCAGAAGATAGAGATAAAATGAAAGTCATTCTCTATGCCTCAGCCATAGGTTCTATCATGTATGCAATGCTGTGTACCAGACCTGATGTGTGCCTTGCTATAAGTTTAGCAGGGAGGTACCAAAGTAATCCAGGAGTGGATCACTGGACAACGGTCAAGAACATCCTGAAATACCTGAAAAGGACTAAGGATATGTTTCTCGTTTATGGAGGTGACAAAGAGCTCGTCGTAAATGGTTACGTCGATGCAAGCTTTGACACTGATCCGGATGACTCTAAGTCACAAATTGGATACATATTTATATTAAATGGTGGAGCTGTCAGTTGGTGCAGTTCCAAACAGAGCGTCGTGGCAGGATCTGTCGGGGTATGTGGTCCCGGCAAACCCTTAAGGTTAGAACACTGGGGTGCGCGCGGAGTTTGTCCCTCCAACCAATCTACGCCCTAGCTCGTTAGGATCTCGCAGACGAACTCGACGAACTCACAACACAGAAGGACATGGGGTTTATACTGGTTCAGGCCACCATTGTGGTGTAATACCCTACTCCAGTGTGGTGGTGCTGGATTGCCTCTTGGGCTGATGATGAACAATACAAAGGAAGAACGGCATCCCGAGGTTGAGGCGTTCTTGTGCTCGGCGAGCTTGTGTGTGGGGGGGTGGTCTCTCTCAAGCTAAGATGAGATCCTCCTCTCCCTTCCTCTAAGATGAGATCGTCCTCTCCATTGTGGTGGCTAGTCCTATTTATTGAGGCCCTGGTCCCCTTCCCAAATATCGACCGGGAAGGGAGCCAACAATGGCGGCCTAATTTGAAGGGGGATAGCTAGTACAAGCTATTCTGACAAAAGTAGTCTTCGCCTGCACAAAGTTCTGGAGGTGACGCTGTTCTGGGCTCCACGGTGACCTCCGTCTTGCAGTCCATGGTCTTGGTCTTGTTGCACCGAAATGGCAACCTTTGCCTCGGTACTCCACGGCTGCGCTTGCCCCCTTTGCACCAAAGAGGAACAAGGACACTGTGCGCGCTGGCGCCCGCCTGGTGTTGATTGTCACGGCTCACGTCATGAGAGCCTCGTGAGGTTTACCTCACCTTGATATCTCCGCTCCTCGTGAGCTTGCCTAGCTAGGCCACTCCAGAGGAGGTCTTGCATCATCCGCCTCGCGAGGCTTGGCCCCTCGCGAGGGTCTTGGATGCTTTGTTGATTGGGCGCTTTGTTGGTGAAGATGGGTCATACGGCTTGCTGGCTTAGCCACGCCGCGGGCCGCAGGCAGGCAAGTCTGGGGACCCCTGTTCCCAAGACGCCGACAGTAGCCCTCGGTCCCAAGGTGCGCTCGGGCTTGGCTTCGCGGCAAAGCCAAGGGTCAAGCTCGAAGCGTCGCGGGCCCCAAAATCATGCGGCCTCGGTTGACGTGTGGCAGTTGATTGGACGTGGGCGTCTCCGCTTCCCCATGCTGCTTCGGCGACTGCACGGCTTGACAATTCCCTGCGACATGCAAGGGAAACCATCATTACCTGTGATCGTGGGAGACGCCGGTTGGCCTTCTCTTGCTATAAATCCCCATTGCCCATCTCTTCCTTGTTTGCTTCGTCCTTCTTGCTCCATTGCTTGCAGTGCCTCTGATGGCGCCTCAAAGGAAGTTCTCTGCCACCGAGAAGGGAAAGGCCCCTCGTGAGGGCCCTGGTTCCCCGGTGCCCAAGCACGGTCGCGGCTGCCCACGCAAGCACGCTGCGACCCCCGCCATGGCCCACCGTCGAGGCAACGCCACGGCACGCGGAGGGGGCCGTCCCAACCATGGTGGTCCAGTTGACGGGGGGAGGTGCGCGATGGTGGCGAGGCTTCCCCGCCCGCGCTTCCATTCAGCGGAGGCGTCGCCGGAGTTCGTTGTTTGGTCGGAAAACCCGGCTGGCAACTGGCTCCAGCTTCCGCGCTTCTTTGTCGATGAGCTGCCGGCCCCTGGTCCAGGGGGGCTCTGGTTGCAGGCGGATGGTTGCTGCAACAAGGCCTCCTGGGTCGCGGTCGAGACTTCTGTCGCGGGCAACATAGCCCTGGCCCGCGGCAGGCAGACGTTCGCCCGCGCGCGTGGCCTGGGCAGGCGGTGCACGCTCCACTTCAGGTATGACGGCGGGTTGACCCTCTATGTGAGGTTGTTTGGGGAAGATGGCCGCTGTGCCGGGTGCTGCCCCAAGACGAACGACGGTGAGGAGGTGCTCGGCCTTGGCGACGGTCGTGATGATGGTGAGGGCGAGCCTGCCCTCAGCGGCGACCGCATCTCCTCCAGCTACGGCGGCTCTCCCTCCTGCGACAGCTCTAGCAGCAGTGGCTACGATCAGCCGCCGTGCCGCCGCGCTCACTTCGAAGGAGGCAGCGGGTCATCTCGTCGCCGCGCCTCCGTGAAGCGCGAGGAGGGGTCTGGCTAGGCTTGGGCGTCGCTAAGGGCCTGCCCCGCGGATTGTTGAAATGCCGCTTTGTTTGGTTTTTTCCTTTCTTTCCCTGCACCAGAAAATGAAACCAGTATGGGCCCAGAGGGGCGTGTATCGAACTATGGTTCTTGGTTAATGCAACGTGCATGTTATTCCCATGCCATGCTGTTATTTTGCGCAGAGATAACCTAACCTGGTGTGTTTGGGACGCGCCTTCCTTCACAAGATATCTGTGTTTGCTCAGGAACTGCAAGAATTTGTTAGGGGGTGCGCTAGAGGATTTTTGCCATTCACCCGAACCTTGACTTGGCACTTTGCATCGTGGTACCCAAGGGGCACAGATTTTGGAGAGTTGCGCCAGCTTCCAGGCTCGAACGAGGGTGACTCGCGAGAAGGCATAGAGAAGGAAAAGCTCGCGAGGGCACCTGCCTAGCCCCCTCGTGAGGTATGCGAGAGAGAGATCATGGGTGAACCAGAGCCAGAAAAATGCGGTAAAAGGCGAAGGAACCAAATCAGCAAGGAATGCCAAAGGCAAACTCGATTAAGGAAAAGCAAGCCAACTACGGCAAGCAAATGAAAAGCCGCGTCCGGCACCTAATCTAGTCTTCGAGTCTTCTCACCAGCGCGGAGCTAAGTGTTGTCCACTAGGCGTGGGAGGGAGCCCCAGGGCCTGAGGCCGGTGCTCCTGAGACTCCGGGGTGTGTACAACCCCAACTCATTATTACGTGAGAGTGTCATGGGCGGTGATTCTTCACACGCACCGGGCCTTGCTTCACAGGCTCTGGGCCTTGCTTCATATGCACTGGGCCTTGCTTCACAGGCTCTGGGCCTTGCAGGCTCTGGGCCTTGCCTCTTAGGCACTGGGCCTTGCTTCTCATGCTCTAGGCCTTGCTTCTTTGGCTCTGGGCCTTGCTTCTTAGGCTCTGGGCCTTGCCTCATGGGTAGAACTTCCGGAGGTGCTGGATGTTCCAGGCGTTTTGGATAGGTGTCCCCTCTTGCGTCTCCAAGCGCACGGCGCCATGCCTGGTGATGTGAACAACCCTGAACGGGCCCTCCCACATGGGTGAGAGCTTGTGCAAGCCTTCCCTGGAGAGGACCCGCCTCAGGACCAGGTCACCCGTCTCGAGCGTCCTGGAGAAAATGTTGCGGCAGTGGTAGCGCCGCAGCGCTTGCTGGTACCTTGCCGCCCTTAATGCAGCTTCGCGACATCGTTCCTCCCCCAGCACGAGATCCATCCCCCGCATGGCGTCTTGCTGCGTTTCGTCGAACGCCAGGACCCGCACGGAGCGATGCCTGACCTCATGAGGGAGGACTGCTTCAGCTCCATAGACGAGGAAGAACGGAGTCTCGCCCGTTGGCTTGGTAGCGGTGGTGTGGATGGACCATAGCACGGACTGGAGCTTGTTGTGCCAGCCCCTGCTGCAGGCCTCCAACTTCTTCTTGAAGGTCCTAGTCTTGAGGCCCCTCAGGACCTCAGCGTTGGCGCGCTCGGCCTGACCATTGCTCCTGGGGTGGGCTACCGAAGCGTAGCAGATCTATGTTCCAAGGTTAGTATAGTAGGTTTTAAAGAGGTTACTAGTGAACTGCGAGCTGTTATCTGTGATAATGCGGTTGGGGACCCCGAAGCGGCTCACGAGGCCCTTGATGAACTTGATAGCAGAGCCGGCTGGAATGGTTCAGACAGCTTCTACCTCTGCCCAATTAGTGAACTTATCAATGGCGACGTAGAGATAGCGGTAGCCCCCTGGCGCTCGCGGGAACGGGTCTAGGATGTCCAGCCCCCAGACCATGAATAGCCACGTGAGCGGGATGGTTTGGAGGCCCTGAGCAGGCTGATGGATTTGCTTGGCGTGGAATTGGCAAGCTTCGCAGGTCTTCACCAGCTTAGCTACATCATTGAGTGTCGTAGGCCAATAGAATCCACTACGGAAGGCCTTGCCGATGAGGGTCCGTGATGACGAGTGATGTCCACAGTCCCCGCCGTGTATGTCAGTCAGCAGCTCCCTCCCTTGATCACTGGAGATGCAGCGCAGCGTGACGTCATTCGGTCGTTTCCTGTACAACTCGCCGACTTGAATGTAGTATGCTGTGGCCTGTCGAGACATGCACTCCGCGTCCTCTTCTTTCTCCAGCAGTGTCCCGTACATCAGGTACTCCCTGAACTCCTTGGTCCAGCACTCCTCCTGGAGCTCAAGCGCCAAGAGCAGCCGAGCTCCTGAGGTTGGGCCGCAATCTGGGGCTCCCGAGGCCGGGGGTTGAGGGAGCTCCTCCCGAGGCCGAGTCGTGCTTGAAAGAGGCGGCATAGCTGATGGCTTGAAGAGCCGCTCTTCGAAGATGCCGGGCTCTTGCGGTTGCCGCTAGGATGCTCTCTTGGCGATGTCGTCGGCTTCCTTGTTGGTGCCCCATGGCACGTGCTGCAGCTCCAAGCCTGCGAACTGCTTTTCCATTTTGTGCACCTCAGCAAGGTAGGCCTCCATGTGCTCGTCATTTGGCTCATACACTTTGTTGGAGAAGTTGAGAGGAGCTGCGAGTCGCCCTTGACGGTAAGTCGCCTCACCCCCATAGCCGCCGCAGCCTTTAGGCTGGTTATGAGGCCATCTTATTCTGTGATATTGTTGGAGACCTTCTCGCCGTGCTGAAAGCAGAGTTGCACGGCGTAGAAAAGCTTGTCCTGAGTGGGCGAGATGAGCACTGCTCCAGCCCCCACGCCCTGGTGCGCAAAGGCGCCATCAAAATACATGACCCAGCCCTTGGCGCCTCGCTTCCTGGGGAGGTGGACCGGTCTTATCCTTCCTCAAGAGCCGGGGCATCTGTCCATTCCGCCACAAAATCGGCGAGCGTGGCTCCCTTGATGACCCTGGTGGTGCTAAACTCCAGCTGAAATGCTTGCAGCTCGATGTTCCATTCAGCGACCCTTCCGGCTGAGTTTGGGCTCCTGAGTATCCTCTCCAACGGGTAAGACGAGACGACCTTGACGGGGTGCCCCTAGAAGTAGTGCCGCAGCTTGTGCGAGGCCACCAAAAGTGCGAGCAGGAGCTTCTGCAACATGGGGTAGCGCGCCCTCGCGTCCCGCAGTACAGTGCTGACGAAGTACACTAGGTGCTCGACGAGGGCCGGTATACTGATGAGGCTTGGGTCCCGCGTAAATTGTGGCATATCCTGAGGTGATGGGTCTCTTGAGACCTGACCGCCCTTAGGAGCTTCCGCGATGTTGCTCTGCTGAGCTAGGTCCTCCGCCGCTGATGGCTTTGCTGCACCTCTCTGGCCCGATGCTGTATCAGCTCTACCCTTGTCTTGACGCTCCTCCTGAACCGCAACCAGCGTCGCGCTAGCAGAGTACGGGGTGGCGGCAAGGTAGAGCAAGAGAGGCTCGAGAGGCCATGGTGCCACCATCACCGGGGGGCTGGTGAGGTATTTCTTGAGGTCTCGGAAGGCCTGGTCGGCCTCCGGGGTCCAATCGAAGGGGCCTTTTTTCTTCATGAGCTTAAAAAAGGGCAAGGCGCGCTTGCCTAGCTTAGAGATGAAACGCCCTAACATGGTCACTCGTCCTGCCAGCTTTTGCATCTCCCCTTGTCGGCTTGCTTCGGCGCCATGACGGTGAAGCGGGCGGAGCGCTGGTCGGATTGAGGAGGCGGAGCAAGGCGATGAGGAAGTGGGGAGATTGGAAGATTGGAAGAGCCAGGCGCGGAGAGGGAAGAATAACTGTGCAAGAAGCGGGGCCGCATAGCCAGGCGGATTCAAAGGCAGCATGGGGAAGCGGAGACGCATATGTCCAATCAACTGCCACGCGTCAACCGAGGCCGTAGGCTTTTGGGGCCCGCGGCGCTTCGAGCTTGACCCTTGGCTTCACCGCGAAGCCAAGCCCGAGCGCACCTTGGGCCCGGGGGCTACTGTCGGCGTCCTGGGAACGGGGGTCTCCAGACTTGCCTGCATGCGGCCCGTGGCGTGGCTAAGCCAGCAGGCCATACGGCCCATCTTCACCAACAAAGCGCCCAAGACCCTCGCGAGGGGCCAAGCCTCGCGAGGCGGACGACGCAAGACCTCCTCTGGAGTGGCCTAGCTAGGCAGCCTCACGAGAAGCGGAGATACCAAGGTGAGGCGAACCTAACGAGGCTCTCGTGATGTGGGCCGTGACAGTCGACACCAGGCGGGCGCCAGGAGGGCGCCAGCGCGCACAGCATCCTTGTTTCCTCTTTGGTGCAAAGGGGGCAAGCACAGCCGCGGAGTACCGAGGCCTCAGGCAAAGGTTGTCATTTCGGTGCAACAAGACCAAGACCATGGATTGCAAGACGGAGGTCATTGTGGAGCCCAGAACAGCGTCACCACTAGAACTTTGTGCAAGCGAGGACTACTTTTGTCAGGATAGCTTGTACTAGCTGTCCCCCTTTAAATTAGCCCGCCATTGTTAGCTCCCTTCCCGCTCGATTTTCGGGAAAAGGACTAGGGCCTCTATAAATAGGACTAGCCACCACAGTGGAGAACGGACATCATGTTGGCTAGACAGACCACCCCCACACACAAGCTCACCGAGCACAAGAACGCCTCAACCTCAGGAGGCCGTTCTTCCCTTGTATTGTTCATCATCTGCCCAAGAAGCAATCCACCACCACCACACTAGAGTAGTGTATTACACCACAACGGTGGCCCGAACTAGTATAAACCCCATGTCCTTATGTGTTGTGAGTTCGTCGAGTTCGTCCGCGGGATCTTAGCGAGCTAGAGCGTAGATCGGTTGATGGGAAAGACTTCGCGCGCACCCCAGTGTTCGAACCTTAAGGGTTTGCCGGAACCCCATACCCCGCCATTTGGCACGCCAGGTAGGGGAAGATTGGAAGAGATGCGGTCGCCGCTGAGGGCAGGCTCGCCCTCACCATTGTCACGACCGTCACCAAGGCCGAGCACCTCCTCGCCGTCGTTCGTCTCGGGGCAGCACCCAGCGCGGCGGCCATCTTCCCCGAACACCCTCACGTAGAGGGTCGACCTGCCGTCATACTTGTAGTGGAGCGTGCACCGCTTGCCAGGCTGCGCGCGTGGGCAACGTCTGCCAGCCGTGGCCCAGGGCTATGTTGCCCGCGGCAGAAGTCTTGACCGCGACCCAGGAGGCCTTGCTGCAGCAACCATCATCCTGCAACCAAAGCTCCCCTAGACCAGGGGCCGGCGGCTCACGACAAAGAAGCCCGGAAGCTGGAGCTAGTTGCCAGCCGGGTTTTCTAACCAAACAAGGAACTCCGGCGATGCCTCCGCTGAATGGAAGCGCGTGGCTAAGCCAGCAGGCCGTACGGCCCATCTTCACCAACAAAGTGCCCAAGACCCTCGCGAGGGGCCAAGCCTCGCGAGGCAGACGACGCAAGACCTCCTCTGGAGTGGCCTAGCTAGGCAGGCTCATGAGGAGCGGAGATATCAAGGTGAGGCGAACCTCACGAGGCTCTCATGACGTGAGCCGTGATGATCGACACCACGCGGGCGCCAGCGCGCACAGCGTCCTTGTTTTCTCTTTGGTGCAAAGGGGGCAAGCGCAGCCGCGGAGTACCGAGGCCTCAGGTAAAGGTTGTCATTTCGGTGCAACAAGACTAAGACCATGGACTGCAAGACGGAGGTCATTATGGAGCCCAGAACAGCGTCACCACCAGAACTTTGTGCAGGCGAAGACTACTTTTGTCAAAATAGCTTGTACTAGCTGTCCCCCTTTAAATTAGCCTGTCATTGTTGGCTCCCTTCCCGCTCGATATTTGGAAAGAGGACCAGGGCCTCTATAAATAGGAGTAGCCACCACAGTGGAGAAGGCATCTCATCTTGGCTAGAGAGACCACCCCCACACACAAGGTCACCGAGCTTGAGAACCCCTCAACCTCAGGAGGTCGTTCTTCCCTTGTATTGTTCATCATCAGCCCAAGAGGCAAACCACTACCACCACACTGGAGTAGGGTATTACACCATAGCCAGCAGGCCGTACGGCCCATCTTCACCAATAAAGCGCCCAAGATCCTTGCGAGGGGCCACGCCTCGTGAGGCGGACAATGCAAGACCTCCTCAGGAGTGGCCTAGCTAGGCAGGCTCACGAGGAGCGGAGATATCAAGGTGAGGCGAACCTCACGAGGCTCTCTTGACGTGAGCCGTGACGATCGACACCAGGCGAGCGCTAGGCGGGCGCCAGGCAGGCGCCAGCGTGCACAGCGTCCTTGTTTCCTATTTGGTGCAAAGGGGGCAAGCGCAGCCGCGGAGTACCGAGGCCTTAGGCAAAGGTTGCCATTTCGGTGCAACAAGACCAAGCCCATGGACTGCAAGACGGAGGTCATTGTGGAGCCCAGAACAGCGTCACCACCAGAACTTTGTGCAGGCAAAGACTACTTTTGCCAGGATAGCTTGTACTAGTTGTCCCCCTTCAAATTAGCCCGCCATTGTTGGCTCCCTTCCCTCTCGATATTTGGGAAGAGGACCAGGGCCTCTATAAATAGGACTAGCCGCCACAGTGGAGAAGACACATCATCTTGGCTAGAAAGACCACCCCCACACATAAGCTCACCGAGCACAAGAACGCCTCAACCTCAGGAGGCCGTTCTTCCCTTGTATTGTTCATCATCTGCCCAAGAGGCAATCCACCACCACCACACTGGAGTAGGGTATTACACCACAACGGTGGCCCGAACCAGTATAAACCCCGTGTCCTTCTGTGTTGTGAGTTCGTCGAGTTCGTCCGCAGGATCTTAGCGAGCTAGAGCGTAGATCGGTTGAAGGGAAAGACTTCGTGTGCACCCCAGTGTTTGAACCTTAAGGGTTTGCCGGAACCCCATACCCCGACATTTGGCGCACCAGGTAGGGGTGCGCCGGAGCCTCTTTTACACCAATCATCTCTCTGGCGTTCACCGGCAACGATGTCTGGCGACCCAAGAGCCGGATCCGACCACTGGGCAGCCTGGCCGGCCCGGACGGCGCCGCCTGCCCATGAAGATCTCGACCATGCACCCCAGGCGGCGAGGGCGTCACCAAGCTCCGCCGGGCGTGGACAGCGCGGCCAGGCATCATCCACCCTCACCCCGCGGCAAGCACGAGCCGCGGCGAGAGCAGCGAGTCACGCCGCTGCAACGGCGTCGCACTCACGGTGGGAGCAAGCGAACATGCGGGTGGCACTCATAGTGGCAAGGGAGCTGCTGCGATGCAGGCTGATGGAGAGCGGCCGGGACACGCTGCTGGAGCGTGTTGCTGAGCTGCTGGACACAGCGGCGTCGGGAGCACCACCCTTCAGCTATCAACCCCCCCCAGGCCAATGCAAGGTCGCGCGGAGAGCCTCGCCACATCTGCGCGCCGTCGACTACACCCGGGGGCTTCGCCAACATCAGCATGGCTGGCGGCGTAGGGGGCTCCAACCCCCCCCCCCCCATGCCACCCTCGAGAAGCACGAGCGCAAGCGTCACCCCCCATGGTCCCAGCCGGATGCCGTATTATCATCCCCAAGATGCCATCATGGGAGGAGCAACATGGAGTGTGGGGCACCACGGCGAGGTGTTCGGGGTGATGGCCCCGGAAGCTTACGTGCCCCGCATGATGGACCAAGGGTACACACTAGAGGACGACATCAACTCATTCGTTGGAGAAGATTGGGGAGAAGGGGCGCTAGGAGTCGAAGCCTTCCAAGAGCCAGCGGAGAACCACAGTGATCCCGTCGGCGACAGCAACTACAGGGTACCGCTAACCTCTCAGGAACAGGCTTATGCTAACCATGGGCTACAGATGAATCAGGTTGTAGCACTGATCGATGACCCCGGCACGGCGGCACCCGTCTCGATGAGGGAGACACGCTGGGGCCCACCTAGAGGGAGCCAGGAACAAGGCCCCTCCCCAAGGCACGCGAAACCAGGGGACACTCGGAGGTAGGCCCTCTGCCGGGGTGGCTTCAACGACCCTTCCTCCGGCAGAGGACCCGTGGTCACCGAGGGAACCGCTGGCGTCCTCTTTCCCTCCTTTGTGTCTTCCTAGTCTCGGGCCGGCTCAAACAAGGTCAAGAGTGGCGCAAGGCGGGGCACTCAACTGGCGATATGAAGCAAGGCCAGTACCTGTGAAGAAGGCCCGGTGCCTGTGAAGCTCGCCGCCCGTGACACTCTCACGTAATTATGAGTTGGGGTTGTACACGCCCCGGAGTCTCAGGAGCGCCGGCCTCAGGCCCTGGGGCTCCCTCCCACGCCTAGTGGATAGCACTTAGCTCTGCGCTGGTGAGAAGACTTGAAGACCCGAAGACTAGACTAGGTGCCGGGCGCGGCCTTTTGCTTTGGATCTCTCTTTCTGTGGCTTTGCTTTCTCATTCTGGACTTAAGTTGAAGCTGAATTTTTATCGATGCGCGCGGGGGGTGCCTTTTCTCGTTCGAGCCGTTTTTTTTTGCCTTCTGGATCTTGTTTGGTTTGGGACTCACGTTCGTCGCCTCTACCTCGCAAAGCTCCTCGTGAGCCGGGCCGCGCAGAGCACACGCTAGCACTACGCCTGGTGCTCACCCCTTCCGCCCCCCTTCAAACAGGGCGATAAGCTCCGCAGGATTCTCAGGAACTCGTCGCCTCACGACCCAGCCCTAAGCAGGCGCTGACTAAGGTAATCCACGTCTGGAAACTCACTCCCAGCTTCACGAGCTCACGAGGACACATACCCACATCTCATAGGAAACTGAAAACTGTGATTTACTTACATGAGGGGCTCCCCCTCTCAAAATGCTCTCACAAGTTTTCCAAGGGCCACGCCCGAGTTTTGCGTGCAGAATAAAACAACATGAGAATATGGGATCAGCCAGAGATATCGCTGCTGCGTCGTCCAGGGACGCGTTGCTCGCATCGTCATCACCTTCGTCGGAATCGTCACCGCCGTCGGCGACGCCCCCATGGCCGCCGTTGACCATGTCACCTTCGTCTGCAACGACCACCACCCCATCGTTCTCCGAGGTGAAGGCCCTGACCAATGTGTCGACATGATCCACTACCCAACACGCCAAGTCACCCCAGACGGCAATGGGCACAGCAGCAATGGCAGCATCAAAGTCGAAGTTGGGGTCGACGTTCAGGATGTGGCTGAAGACACGGGAGAAGGCGCGTTGAAGCAGGCCACGACCCCTCTCCTCCACAAGCTATCGGGCTCTGGCAGATTGAGCCTCCAGGCGCGTCACCACCTCGGTGAAGAAGGTCAGGTGGCTGGCGTAGTCACTCAAGTGAGGGGTCAGGGCGTTCTCGTCGCAGATATAGCCCTGGGCGGTGTTGGCCTTGTTCTGAAGGTCTTGAAGCATAGGGGCATGCTCGCGCTCCAGCGTTCGGCGTTGGAGCACTTCTTCTCTGTTTTGCCGAGCGACGACCTCGGCATCGTTAATTCGCCTCCGGAGGGAAAGCTGCTTGGCGCGGGTGGAGGCCAGGTCCACCTGTGCCGTAACCAGGGTGGCGGTTGTGGCCTCAGCACGCCTCTCGGCCTCGTCCAACCTGGGCCTGTGGGCGGCGGCCCTGCCCACGCCCTCTTGTCCGGCGAGCTCCAGCCTCAAGCCATACCTGCCTTCCAGATCAGCGCAAACCATAGCTACCCAACGGTTGATCTCTTCTTCGACTCCGGCCTCGCGGGCCCCAACGGCATCTTCATCTTGAGTGACTTGGCGCTCCCTCGTCTCCAGCCGCTCGAGCTCGAGGCTGCGCTCCACGGCCTCCAGGGCCAGTGCCTCCTCGCACCACCGGATCTCCTCTTCCTCCGCAGGCGTCCCCCTCATCGATGCAAGGGCGGCCTCGCACGCCTCGACTTGCTGCTCAAGGGACGCACTCCAGGCCTGGAGCCCCCACGCGGCGATCGGCCTCACGAGCTTCCTCCCAGGCTCGCCGATGCGGAGCATCCCAAGGTCATCCCCATGGACCTACCATCGTCTCATCAAGTACCTAGTGGACCCATGACTCGATCACGTGCAAGAGCTCTTGAAACCGAGGCGACATCTCTCCTCTCACAATTCCACTTCGATGCACATGAAGCATGGCTACTACCTCATATGGACACTTTGTGCATACTCAGGTACCATGGAGAAGCTAAGGAGCAAGGACAAGAAGAAGAGGAAGATGGACAAGAAGACGGAGAAGAAGGAGGGCTGAAGGAAAAGTCCCAGCCATCGGACGACCGGCTGGGACTGGATGCCCGACGCCTGAAGCATCAGCCGAGCCCCAGCGAGCGGACGTCCGGTCTAGACCGGACGACCGGTGCCCCTGCACCCGAAGCAAACGAGCGAATGTCCGGTCCGGACCGGACGACCGGCACACCTGCATCCGAGCCAACATCAGCGGAAGTCCGACGTTTCAGGACATCCGGCACCCCCATCACAAAGAAGAACCAGCGGATGTCCGTAGGACACTGGACGACCGGCTGCTCCTAAGACACCGGATGACTGGCCACCAGCAGACGTCCGGTACCTGGCTGCGTCCAGATTCGGGCCCGAGGCCCATGTACCCCTACTTTCACCCCCATTTGCACTTAGACTATAAATAGACCTCTCCCACCTCCTTTCTAGGGTTAGCAAATGTTTAGCTCATATTTGTGAGAGAGCTTTGCTCATCCACTTGGTTACCTTCTCCTCGGAGATTCGAGCCACCACCGGAGAAGATCCCCCAAGCGGATTCAAGACCTCCTTTTGGGAGAAGAACATAAAGACCTCCTCACGGAGAAGAACCGGCTACCCTTGTATCGTCCTTAGTTGTCCGTGGATTCGTGTATCGTTCTATGTATTCGAGGATCTAGCCCATGTGTGACTTATTCGTGTCGGTTTAGTAATTCCTCTTGTGTTTCTTGTTGTGTTTTCTCCCTGTTCTTCCCCGTGTTCTTCGTGATTTCCCTGGGATCCGCTCCTTTCGTGAAAGATTGGGCGATTAGGGTCTCTACCCTACATCATCTTGGTATCATGAGCCATGTTGATCACGATTTCGGAGCCTCCTTGTTGTGTTTTCTAGCCTAATTTTGTTGTTTTTCATCCTAATCCGAAAATCCCCACAAAAATAGCCCCAAAAAAAATTTTCTTGTGATTTGTGAGTTTTGATGATGTTTTGTTGGTTTTGATCCGTGAATTTGTTGTGTTGCAAGTGGATCTAGCCTTCCCCACCATCTCCACCTCGAAATCCCTCCAAAATCCACGAAATCCTATCAATTTTGACCCCAAAATCCCCATATTCCGCCCAAAATCGCCTCCCGGATCTGACATTTCGCGTTGACCCCGACCCACCGGATGACCGTCACTTTACCGGACGTCCGGAGACCCCGGAAGCACCGGACGTCTGGCCTTACCGGACGACCGGAACCTCTAACCCGAGCTGAAATTAGCGGATTTCCGACCCGACCGGACGTCCGGCGACCGGACATCCGTCCATTTCCGGACGTCCGCTACTGTAAAAAAAACTGATTTCACTCAAATTTTGTTTCGGCTTCCACCACATCATCTGCTACACCACCACCGACTTCCGCAAACCTTTCCAATACCCCAACCCACACCACCATTTACCCGCTACCTACTCCGAGGCTTTTCGTTGCACTTGGTTTTGAGAGTTTGAGTTGTGGCTCACCGTTTCCTTTCGTGTTTCGGCTACCTAGGGACGGTTCGACATCAACATCACCACCGCTTACTTTCGCCAAGGACTACTACGAACGACTACACCCTTGTGGTATCATCTTGGTAGTGTGATATCATCATACTCTTTTCCATTTGGATTGATAACCCCATAGCCTTACTTTTGTGTAGCTTACCCATCGACTAGCATTTGAGTATTGCCGACAATGTGACTTGTGCACATTAGTGATCATACATCCCATAACATACATACTATCATCGTGTTGCATATCTTGGAATCATCTCTTGTGTCACAAAGTTGTCATCGCATACATAATTGCTATCTTGGTCCGTGAAGCATCGCATGAGAAAAGAGCTCAAACATCAAAGAGCCAAGCAAGCTTTTAAGCAAAGAGAAAAGATACGTAAATAGCTTATAAGCAAGAACCATAGCATCATACAAAATTAAGATTGTCATACTTGGAATATATCTCCAGAACATCATACTTGGGATAGAAGTCGTTGCATTTTTCTTAGTAGGTTGTGCACAAGTTTGTATCCGCCTATTGTGCAATCGTGATAGCGTCTCTCTAGTGTTGTGCAACAAGAGCATTTTCGTGGATTCCATATTTTGGCTCACCCTTGGTTGCACGACCCCATTTATCTTTCCGTGTGTTGTGTTTCCGGGTACCACATCTTGCTATTGGTCTACTTGTTGCATTTACAAGTCATGGATCTTCTCCAACATTATTGAATCTTGCTTACATTCACATCAAAAATTGTGCCACCATCCTAACCAAGCTCCACCATAAGCTTTTACTTGTGTAGGTGTGAGAAACCGACGAGAATTCATACCAATTGGGCTATTTCCTTGTCCTACATTGGATTGATCATCAATTCACTTTCAACTTCGGTCAAGGTACATTTGGTATTCGTTCTTCTCTTTCGACCACTCACATTTGTCTTGGAATGATGGATAGGCAAAGTACTTCTACCAACCCACTCTTCATGGAGCAAGACGACGAAATGAACTCCTTCGTCACCAAGAGTCATCTCTTTGGTGCACAACGTGCTTTGCATCAAGAGCAACAAGCTATGAGTGAACGCATCGACAACCTTGTCGCCGACTTGCGACTTTCCGAGCAACGAACAAGGGACTACTTCGACCACAAGCTCGGCGATCACAAGCAAGAGAATGACGCAATGATGGATGAGATTCGCGCTTTGTTGCTCAACCGCTCTTCTTCCACTTCAAGAAGGAGCCGTTCAAGTCGCCACTCCGACTTCACCCTCTCCGGCTCAAGTACACCGACATCGAACACTCTTAGTCGAGCCGCGTGCACCGATCGTCAAGCAAACCTCAATCCACTTCGAGACACCGACTCTCAAGAGCACCGACAACGTCAAACTCAAGAGGCCTTTGTGCTAGCTCGTGAACGGCAACAACAACGCCAACATGACGAGGAAGAACATGCGCGTCTCCACCAACTTGCACAAGATGCCGAGACACGACGTCAAGAACAACAACTCCGTGACGCTCAAGCTCTTGCGGTGCAACAAGCTCTACGTGATTCGAGTCGAGCCGTTGCCGACCGAGGCCGACAAGCCCGTGAATAAGAGGAAGCACTTCGCGAAGAAATTCAAGAACGACGATTTCAAGCTCGCATGCATCGTCTAGTTCCTCCTCGAGCTCGACAAGCTCCTCCACAAGCTCGCCAAGACCATCAAGTTCATTAAGAGCATGAAGACAATGGGAATCCTATGCGACAAGAGCAACACGAGGTTGACAACCCTCCGTGTCAAGAGCACCACGAGTTGAACAATCATCTACAACATGGGCGTCATCATCCCCGACCCCAACACAATGAAGAGCAACGCTACGACAAGCTCAAGTTCACCATGCCCAAGTTCAACGGAAGCAACGATCCCGAAGAATACCTTTCATGGGCATTGAAAGTTGACAAGATCTTCCGTTTGCACAATTATGAAGAAGAGAAGAAGATCGCGATGGCATCCCTTGAGTTCCAAGACAATGTCCTCATTTGGTGGGAACAAATCATAGAACGCCGCGAGGCAGGAGGTGAACCACCCATCACTACTTGGGCACAAATGAAGGATGTCATGAGAGCACGCTTCGTGCCTAACTACTACAACCACGACCTCTTCAAGAAACTCCAACAACTCAAGCAAGGAACCAAGAGCGTTGAAGAATACTACAAGGAGATGGAGATTGCAATGATAAGAGCCAATGTGACGGAAGATGATGAGCAAACAATGGCACGTTTCTTGAATGGACTCAATCATCCTATCAAGAAGATCGCCGACTTCCAACCATACTCAAATCTCATCGAGCTAGTGCACCACGCTACCAAAGCGGAACGCCAAGTGCAAGATGATTTCAAGTATGCCAAGTTCTCATCCAAGTCCTACGGCTTCTCCAATAACCAAGCTTCAATGACTCCAACACCGACTACAAGACCCTCTACTTCCAACATCGACAAGTCAACTTCCAAGAAAGCTTCGCCAACTACAAGCAATCCTAATACGAGCAACTTCAAGCCGAGAGCTTCACCATCATCAACCCCTACCGATGAGACTATCAAGACAAGTTCCTTCAAGTGTTTCACTTGCGGCGGCCGAGGCCACAAGTCTTATGAGTGCACCAACAAGCGCACCATGATCTTCAACGATGATGGCACTTATGATTCCATGAGCGAACGAGAAATGGAAGCCCTTGAGCAAGTCGCCATGCACCGCCAAGTGAACAATGAAGAAGAACAAGTCTTTTGTGATGAAGACTCAAGTCCCACACTTGTTGTCTCCAAAGTCTTGACTCTACAACATCACCAAGAAGAATACCAACGATGCCACATATTCCACACCAAAACCGGCATCAATGGACGATCCGTCAAGGTCATCATCGATGGAGGGAGTTGTCACAATATCGCAAGTGAAGAACTTTGCTCCAAGCTCCAATTTCCCAAGATGAAGCACCCACATCCATACAAAGTGCAATGGCTTAGTGACTCCGGCACTATCCAAGTCGAGCACCGAGTGCAAGTCTCCTTCAAAATCGGCGTCTATGAAGACACCTTGGAGTGCGACATCATCCAAATGACCGTTTGTCATCTTCTCCTTGGACGGCCATGGCAATTCGATAGAGGAGTCATCCACAATGGGTGTACAAACCACTATAGCTTCAAGATGCAAGGAAAGGAGTTTGTGTTCCGCCCTATGTCTCCAAGCCAAGTGATCGCCGATAAGCAAGCCACCCATCGTGGAGAGAATGGTGAGAGAGTGAGCCACCAAAAAGAGAGTGAGCGCCACAAGCCCAAATTGAGTGCCTCCACGATGAGCAAAAACAAGAACCTAGTTCTATTTGCCACCAAACGTGAGATGAGAGAAGTGTGTGAGAACCCATCTAGTGTCCTACACTACGTCCTCATGTGCAAGGACAATGCACCACAAACTAACACTTCTCACACTCTTCCTCTAGTGTTGTCTTCTCTTTTGCAGGAATTTCAAGATGTTTTCCCCGATGAGCTACCTCCGGGACTACCTCCACTACGAGGCATTGAGCACCACATCGACCTCATCCCCGGAGCACCACTTCCGAACAAAGCTCCATACCGCGTCAACCCCGAAGAAACCAAAGAAATTCAAAGGCAAGTAAAGCATCTCATAGACCATGGACATGTGCGTGAAAGTTTGAGCCCTTGTGCCGTACCGGTCATTCTTGTGCCAAAACGTGACGGTAGTTTTCGCATGTGCTCCGATTCTAGACCTATCAATGCTATCACCGTTCGTTATAGGTATCCCATTCCACACCTAGATGATATGCTAGATGAGCTTAGTGGTGCCACTATATTTTCCAAAATTGATCTTCACAGTGGTTACTATCAAATCCACATACAAGAGGGCGATGAATGGAAAACCTCCTTAAAAACCAAGTTTGGTTTGTATGAGTGGTTAGTCATGCCTATGGGTCTCTCGGAAGCACCGGACACTTTTATGCGCCTTATGAATCATGTCTTTCGTCCTTACATTGGTATATTTGGTGTGGTTTACTTTGATGACATTCTTGTGTTTAGCAAATCTATCAAAGAGCATGTCACCCATGTCCGCACTGTTTTGCAAACTCTTAGAAAAGAGCGTCTCTATGCTAATATGGAGAAATGCCTTTTTGGTGTTGATAAGCTCGTTTTCTTGGGTTTTGTTGTTTCTTCTAAGGGTGTTCATGCAGATGAGTCCAAGGTCAATGCAATTAAGACTTGGCCGCAACCAACCAACTTGCATCAAGTGCGTAGTTTCCTTGGTCTTGCGGGTTTCTATTGTCGCTTTGTGAAGGATTTTAGCACCATTGCTTCGCCTTTGCATGCTTTGAGAAATAAGAATGCGCCATTTGTTTGGGGACCATCCCAAGATACCGCATTCAATGCGCTTAAGAATTTTCTTACTCATGCTACCGTGCTTGCTTTACCCAACTTTGACAAGCCTTTTGAGATTCATTGCGATGCTAGTGGTAATGGCATAGGAGGTGTGTTAACGCAAGAGAAGCGCCCCATAGCTTACTTTAGTGAGAAACTTTCTGGAGTGCAACTCAATTATCCTATTTATGACCAAGAGCTATATGCTTTAGTCCGCGTTTTACATGAATGGGAACATTACCTTCGACCCCATGAGTTTATCATTCATACCGATCATGAGACTCTCAAGTATCTTAAGGGTCAAACTAAGTTGAACAAGCGTCATGTTAAAAGGAGTGAATTCATTGAGTCTTTTCCCTATGCCATCCAGTACATCAAGGGTAAAGAAAACATCGTAGCGGATGCCCTTTCCCGCATTTGCATGCTTGTCACACAACTTGAGTTAGATGTCATTGGCTTCGAGCATATCAAAGACTTGTATGAGCATGAGCAACTTTTGCTACTCCTTATGCCAAGTGTTTGTCGAATACATCTTGGGAACGCTATTACATCAAAGATGGCTATCTTATGAGAGCTAGCAAACTCTGCATCCCCGAGTCGTCCCTTCGTTTGTTGCTTTTGCAGGAATCACATGGAGGAGGCTTAATGGGACATTTCGGACGGGACAAGACGTTCACCACGCTCTCGAAGAGCTACTTTTGGCCAAAGATGTTTCAGGACGTCAATCGTTGCACCAACCGATGTTTGACATGCCGCAAAGCTAAGTCCAAAGCTCAATCTCATGGCCTCTATATGCCTCTACCAATTCCATACCAACCATGGGAGGACATTAGCATGGACTTCGTACTTGGTTTGCCGAGGACACGCAATGGGAAAGATTCTATATTTGTCGTTGTGGACCGTTTCTCAAAAATGGCACATTTTATTCCTTGTAACAAGATAGACGATGCTTCACATGTGGCTACTCTATTTTGTAGGGAAATATTGCGTCTACATGGTGTGCCAAAGACTATCGTCTCGAACCGCGACGTCAAGTTCTTGAGTTACTTTTGGAAGACCTTATGCGCCAAGCTCGGAATCAAGCTTCTATTCTCCACGGCCTATCACCCACAAACCGACGGCCAAACGGAGGTGAAAAACCGCACGCTCTCCACCCTTATTTGCGTGCTAATCAATAAGAACATCAAGGAGTGGGAGGAGTGCTTACCCATCGCCGAGTACGCCTACAACCGCGCAAGACATTCGACTACCGGCAAATCCCCCTTCGAGGTTGTCTACGATTTCAACCCGTTGTCCCCATTGGACATCCTACCTCTACCACTCCACGAGCGCACAAACATGGATGCGAGTGACCGAGCCAACCACCTCAAGAAGATGCATGAAGATACAAGGCACACCATTGAGCTCCAAGTACAACAACTCGCGACCAAGCTCAACGTCAACAAGAATCACATGATATTCAACATTGGAGATCTTGTGTGGCTACACCTACGCAAGGAACGCTTCCCCAACGAATGCAAGTCCAAGCTACTACCACGAGCCGATGGACCATTCAAGGTGCTTGCACGCTACAACAGCAACGCATACAAGATCGACATCCCACGTGACAAGTACTCCGTGAGCGATATCTTCAACGTCAAAGATCTCTCCCCGTACCATGGTGATGAGGATTTCGATCCGAGGTCGGATCTTCCCCAAGGGAGGGGAGATGATGCGGAGCATCCCAAGGTCATCCCCATGGACCTACCATCGTCTCATCAAGTGCCTAGTGGACCCATGACTCGATCACGTGCAAGAGCTCTTGAAACCGAGGTGACATCTCTCCTCTCACAATTCCACTTCGATGCACATGAAGCATGGCTACTACCTCATATGGACACTTTGTGCATACTCAGGTACCATGGAGAAGCTAAGGAGCAAGGACAAGAAGAAGAGGAAGATGGACGAGAAGACGGATAAGAAGGACGGCTGAAGGAAAAGTCCCAGCCACCGGACGACCGGTCGGGACCGGACGTCCGGCGCCTGAAGCATCAGCCGAGCCCCAGCGAGTGGACGTTCGGTCCAGACCGGACGACCGGTGCCCCTGCACCCGAAGCAAACGAGCGGACGTCCGGTCCGGACTGGACGACCGGCGCACCTACATCCGAGCCAACATCAGCGGAAGTCCAACGTTTCAGGACGTCCGGCACCCCCATCACAGAGCAGAACCAGCGGACGTCCGGAGGACACCGGACGATCGGCCGCTCCTGAGACACTGGACGACCAGCCACCAGCGGACCTCCGGTACCTGGCTTCGTCCAGATTCGGGCCCGAGGCCCATGTACCCCTACTTCCGCCCCCATTTGCACTTAGACTATAAATAGACCTCTCCCACCTCCTTTCTATGTTTAGCTCATATTTGTGAGAGAGCTTTGCTCATCCACTTGGTTACCTTCTCCTCGGAGATTCAAGCCTCCACCGGAGAAGATCCCCCAAGCGGATTCAAGACCTCCTTTTGGGAGAAGAACATCAAGACCTCCTCACGGAGAAGAACCGGCTACCCTTGTATCGTCCTTAGTTGTCCATGGATTCGTGTATCGTTCTATGTATTCGAGGATCTAGCCCATGTGTGACTTATTCGTGTGGGTTTACTGATTCCTCTTGTGTTTCTTGTTGTGTTGTCTCCCCGTTCTTCCCCGTGTTCTTCATAATTTTCCCGGGATCCGCTCCTTTCGTGAAAGATCGGGCGATTAGGGTCACTACCCTACATCACTCGTGAGCTGGCCTCATTGGCAATCTTCAGGGATGCCTCAGCCTTCGCGTTCTCGAGGTCGCGATGATAACGGCTAAGGTTGATGGCCACTCGCAGCTTGCGCCGCTCCTCCACCAACCAAAGACCTTCGGCTTCAAGACGCGAGTCGACGCCAGCAAGCTCTTCACCGAGGCAGTTCATCGTGCTCATCGCCTCCTGGAAGAGCTCGTGGAGGACCACGCTGCGCCCGCGCTCGAGCTCGTACGCTTGCCCCATCTCGGCCTCCGCCTCGGGGGCTACAGGTGGAACATCAAGTGGCGCGCCATCTCCCGGTTGGGGGCTGGGGGCTGGCACGGCCCCAGGCGCCGGCTGACCCTCGCGAGGGGCCCGGACCGAGCAAAGCCCGCTACTTGAAGGAAGCTCCAGCATCGAGGCTAGCCACCTACCAACTGTGACCAAGGGAGGAGCCATTGGCACGCCTGCTGCGCTCCGAGCAAGGCCGCGTAGAAAGGATGGCGAAGGCGCAAGCTCGGGGCGCCTTGACGACGGACCAGCTCCCGAGGTTGACCCCACACCATGGGCAGCGTCTGAGCCTGAAGCACTGGAGCTTGGCGAGTGCGATGGGACGAGAGGGAGCTGCTTCTCTGGAGATTTCGCGGCCTTAGCAGAAGGGGACCTGAGGGGGCAATCGTCAGGAGAGGAAGGCGGCACACAGAAGATCACCAAGAAGAGGTACTTACTCGTCGACGGCGATGTACTTCTGTCGCTTCAATGGCCCGAAGATGTTGTTGCCACTTGGGGATCCCTTCCTCTTGTGGAGCTCCTCGAAGTCCATGCAAAGGCGACCGAAGCGCTGGACATGACGGCCGACGCGCAGTGGAGCCGAAGAAGAACCAAGAGGGATAGCCTTAGGGGAGCCAGGCTATGGCGAATAGCCCGGCTCTTCCTTGCTGCGACCTCCTGAGGCCCCCAGAGCCTCGTCCTCGGGAGCCGCATGCCGCATGTCGTCAGCAACCGGCGCCTCAGGAGGGGCGTCGCAAGCTCCCGAGGACGACGCCCCTGGATCACCGCTCGGCGAGTGCTCCTCAGCACCTAAGCAGTCAGCCCCCGTTGCAGCCCACTCCCCCGCACCGTCACTTGGGGCGAGCTCGGCACCGACGGCGAAGACGGGGACCACGATGACGGGATTCTCGCGGGGCCCCACCAAGCCAATTGGGAGCAACCCCCACTCATCAAAGGAAGGCATGTTCGTGGCAAAGGTGACCTTGTTCTCGCAGCGGTACAACATGCAGCTTTTCTTGGGCATCTTGTCTGGCAGAGGGACACCGGACAAGACCGTGAGCGATGTTTGCTGCGCAGCGAGAGGGAGCCCCTCCTCCTGAACCCCCATGTTATCCCGACTGCTGAGCAAGTCCCACATCGGGCGAGAATGACACTGAAGCAGAGCAACTCGACGCCTGATGAACTCCCTCACCACCATGGGCACGGTCACACCAAGGTCCTTCAACCACCACAACCTGGCCCAGACGGGGGCAAGGCAGGGGCTCGTGAGCTTCTGATGGCCCCAGCCGGAGTTTGGAATGGCAGGCCCCACTGGAGCTTGGAGCAGAGGGTTGAGCACGCCGGCATCAACAAACACCCATCGCGTGCGGAACTCGCTCGCGGACGAAGGGAGCTCGAAGTCAATCCCCATGTCTGCTGTCGTAGCCACGGCCTGGAAGCCCACACACCCTGAGCTCTGTCGGGCACCGATGAGATGTAGCGAGAAGAAGTGGCAGAGGAGCTTCCACGGAGAGCAGGTTGAGACCGGCGCCGCCGTCGATGAGGGTCTTGGTGACGGCCACGTTGCAGATGGTGGGCGTGCAGACCATCGGAAGCATCCCTGAGTCGGCGGTGGAGCCCGGGTGGTCTTCCGAGTCGAAGGTGAGGTCGGCTTCCGGCGCGGCCCAACCTGACGGAGCCCCCGGGCGCTTGCAGGCGGCCCCAATCTGGCGGAAGAAAGGCTTGACATGGCGATCTGAAGGAGGTGCTTGGGAGCCGCCCAGCAGTGCCGCGTAGCGCGCAGTGAAGAGGTCGCGGAGTTCCCCCCAGGACGTCACCGTGGATCCCGGGAGGTTGAGCAGCCAAGCACGCGGCTCGTCGGCGAGGGCCAGGGGGGACAAGTTTGCCATGATCTTGTCGTCACCTCCGGCTTCGAGGACGGCCTCCTCGTACGCTAGCAGGAACAGCGCCGAGTCTGCCGTGCCGTCGTAACGCGGCGACATCTCCGGCCTGAACTTGACTGGCCACTGCACTCGCCGGAGAGAGGGGGCCAGGGCTCGGTACCCAGACTCCCTGCTGCTAGCATCGTCCGAGGAGGTCGGTGGCGAGGCACCTACCATGGGAGCACGGTGCGGCAGTACGAGGCGCTGGTTGATGGAGAAAGGCTCCGTCGCACCCCTACCTGGCGCGCCAAATGTCGGGATATGGGGTTCTGGCAAACCCTTAACGTTCGAACATTGGGGTGCGCGTGAAGTCTTTCCCTTCAACCGATCTACGCTCTAGCTCGCTAAGACCCCGCGAACGAACTCGACGAACTCGCAACACAGAAGGATGCAGGGTTTATACTGGTTCGGGCCACCGTTGTGGTGTAATATCCTACTCCAGTGTGGTGGTGGTTGTTCGCCTCTTGGGCTGATGATGAACAATACAAGGGAAGAATGGCCTCCTGAGGTTGAGGCGTTCTTGAGCTCGGTGAGCTTGTGTGTGGGGGTGGTCTCTCTAGCCAAGATGAGATGCCTTCTCCACTGTGGTGGCTACTCCTATTTATAGAGGCCCTGGTCCTCTTCCCAAATATCGAGCGAGAAGGGAGCCAACAATGGCGGGCTAATTTAAAGGGGGACAGCTAGTACAAGCTATCCTTACAAAAGTAGTCTTCGCCTGCACAAAGTTCTGTGGTGACGCTATTCTGGGCTCCACAATGACCTCCGTCTTGCAGTCCATGGTCTTGGTCTTGTTGCACCGAAATGGCAACCTTTGCCTGAGGCCTCGGTACTCCGCGGCTGCGCTTGCCCCCTTTGCACCAAAGAGGAAACAAGGACGATGTGCGCGCTGGCGCCCGCCTGGTGTCGATCGTCACGACTCATGTCACGAGAGCCTCGTGAGGTTCGCCTCACCTTGATATCTCGGCTCCTTGTGAGCCTGCCTAGCTAGGCCACTCCAGAGGAGGTCTTGTGTCATCCGCCTCGTGAGGCTTGGCCCCTCGCGAGGGTCTTGGGCGCTTTGTTGGTGAAGATGGGACGTACGGCCTGCTGGCTTAGCCACGCCGTGGGCCGCAGGAAGGCAAGTCTGGAGACCCCCGTTCCCAGGACGCCGACACCCCCCCAACAACGCTCACTGTTCATCGAGAGGCGGCATCGATCGGCTTCAGTTAGCAGTAGTAGCGAAGGAATCACTCAAGTTCAGTTAATAGCAAGGGATCGATTGGGGTTTAGTAATGTAGCTCGTGCAATCTGTCGAGTTCAGTTAGAGCCCAACACCTCGCTCTGGTTCAGTTAGAGTGCAATGCCTCGCACACACGCGCGTACGTGTACGAGAGAAACGCGCAAACTTCCATGTATCGCTCAGCCCCGACCACCCACCCTAACCGGGAACTCCCCGATATTTTCCTCGCCCTCGCTTCTACCATGGTTTTGTCCGTCATGGACGGCCCAAAGAATGTCATGCAGCTACGTCTTCGGCCCGCCCAGGACGAAAAGCCCATTTTCTGTCATGATTTTTTGTCATAGAAGTAGGATCTACCACATCTATGATGATACCGGGTTTTGTCACAATTATCATCATAGAAGTGTCATAAGCATGACCGAAAAAAATTGTTTGGCCCAAAATGTCACGGATGTGTCTTTTTTTGTAGTGTGATTAGCCCCCACCAGCACCCACAAACTTATTTTGAGCTAGCACACCAAATGGGCTGTAAATTTTCATAAGAAAGGATGCATGACCGTGACAGATTTGGATTCTGACATTTGGGACCCACGAGGAAAAAGCCTATCGAAGGTGGTGTCGACTTACTAGCTAGTCAACAACCGATTCTGCCTACCAGCCGTTGGATTGACATCAAACATCTGTCGTGTATCTTATATCTCTTGTCTTCTTCCTCCAGCCGCCCAAACCAAACCACCCCATTGGTTCCGCCTGGTCCCGCCTCCCGCGGCTAGCTGCGCCTCCGCCGCCCTACCGTACACTCCAACGTTGGCCAGTCCCTCCCTCTATTCCCCCACACGTTAGGTTATTCTCCGGTGACGTCATCCCCAACACGCACTAGCACCCGAACCAGTCAACCCTCTTACTCCCCTCCGCATGCGACTGGACCGGCGCATCTTCCACGGCTCCTGTTCGTTCCGTCCGAGGCCTCACCGTCATCCTCTACCTTGGTTCGCTCGCCGTGCATGGTGCGCCGCCCTCTTGCGTTGTCAACGTCGTCAACAACTGAGAGGAACACGGAGATGGTTGTACATGGAGAGTATGACAGTAGGGACCCACCAGGGTCATGGCAGTATGCAAGCAAGTGCCTCGTTATTACAAG
This sequence comes from Triticum urartu, assembly GCF_003073215.2. Lineage (NCBI taxonomy): Eukaryota > Viridiplantae > Streptophyta > Magnoliopsida > Poales > Poaceae > Triticum > Triticum urartu. Next base: position 323,345,249 of record NC_053028.1, read on the forward strand.
CCCAAAAAATGGTTCCTCCTAATGGTTGGACATCTGGGGCCCACACCATTGTCAACGTAGTCAATAAACGAGAGAATTACACAACAAGCGGCTGACACCAGGGACCCAGCAGGTCGCGCAGTTGTCATTTTTTTTAGGAACAAGCAGCTTCTATTTATAGTAGTTTTCGAGACGGATCAGGAAACAACGGGGTTGTGCGGGGGCTATGGGCCATCTCGCCAGGGTTTTATTTATGTTTACCACATCATGAGCCCAGTTGTGTTTTTTCTTGCTGAAAATGGCTAGCCCGGTTCTACTTTTTTTAAAAGAAATACCCAACCGAGGCCTACTTGCTTTGTCAGCCCTGCTGGGCTGTAAATCTTTCAAGAAGAGGAGAGTTTCATTCGGCTTGCCCAGAAAATGAGCTATCAGTAATGAGAAATGGGTTGTGCATTCTTAAAACACATCAAAGCGGGAATTAGTTTCAATTTTTTTTCATTTCAAGATTTTAAATTCCATTGATTTTCATGCATGGACAATTCTGTGGATTTTATATTTATATAAATTTATTTTTCAAATTAGTTGGAATGTGACTCGAACTTTCGGGATTAAAAACAGTTGACCGCACTAAAATATGCAAAATTTCATATAATTATTAACCGTGTCCACAATATGGGCTGTAATGCTAACAAAAAGAAGATGGGCTCCAAAAATATCATTAAGAATTAGATTATCGGCTGTAAATTATTAGAAATAATGGCAGATGGGTTGTATGCTTTTTCCACACATTTGAGGCTGACTTGTGCACCTACCATAGGTTGACTCGTATGCTTTCCTAAAAAAGGTTGACACACACGCAACGCCATGTCAACTTAGTCAACACACGAGAGCAGTGACTGTTGGATGTCCATCCAACGACCAACGTGCTTATTCAATCTCTACTCTTCCTGCTCCAGACGCTCAAACAAGTGCCAGCAGGACTGCCTGCTCCCTCCTCCCATGGTCGGCTGTGCTGTCGCGCAGGCCTCACTGCCCCACCGTACTCCCATCGCTGGCCTAGCCATCCCTCTACTCACCCACACCTGCTGTCATTCTCCGGCGATGGTAGACAAACCCGTAAACCCTCATACTCCCCTCCGCGTGGGAAACAACTGCCGAGTCTTCCCTGGCCCCGTGTCGTTCCCTTCCTAGGCCTCGCCGTCGGCCATCGCCCTAGTACTCTCGGCACGGCGTGGTCAACGAACGACATCCATCAAAATTGGATTGTATGTGGAGAGGCTGGCATCTGGGTCCACGGCCGCACGCAAGGAAATACCTCCTTATTATGTGCAAAATAATGATTCCTCCACTTGACAGCTGAGACCCACCGGAAGGGCCTCTGCATTTCGCGAAAAAATGTTCCCCCCGCTGACAGCTCAGACCCACCAACTATATCTTCGCATGCAAGGAAGCGCCTCCTTATTACGCACAAAAAATGAATACTCCCCCTGCTAACTGGGACCCACCATAGTGGGAGGCTGACTTGTGGGCCTACTAAGTTGATACGGACGCAGGGCTTTGTCAACTTAGTCAATATGAACGATTCTAGCTCCAGTGACCATACGATGTCCATCCAACAGTAGTAGTGCTTCTTCAACCTCTGGTCTTCCTGCTCCAGCCACCCAAACCAGCGCTAGTTGTGCCGCCTGCTCCTGCCTCTCATGGCCGGCTCTGCTGCCGCATAGGCCTGACCGCCCCACCCTACTCCAACGTCTGGCCAGGCCACCCTCTACTCACCCACAACCCCTATTATTCTGCAGCAACGGTAGCCTCACACCGCAGCCGAACCAGTCAACCCTCACACTCCACTCCGCGTGGGCACCCACTATCGCGTCTTCCCCGGCTCCACGTCGTACCCTTCCTAGGCCTCGCCATCGTCCATCGCCTTGGTGCCCTCGGCATAGCATGGTCAATGTGGTCAAGGAACGACTTCCATCGGAAGAGTATTGTACGTGGAGAGGCTAACAGCTGGGTCCACGGCCACAGCAAGGAAGTGCCTCCTTATTACGCGCAAAATAGTGATTCCTCCACCTGACAGCAGGGACCCACGGGACGGGCCATCGTATTTCGCGAAAAAACATTTCCCCTCTGACTGCTAGGACCCACCAGCTACATCTTCATACGCAAGGAAGTGCATCCATATTACGGGAAAAAAATATGATACTCCCCCTAACAGCTGGGACCAACCAGCTATATCTTTGCACGCAAGGAAGTGCATCCTTACCTCCCTAACAACTGGGACCCACCCGGTCGAACCATATGTAGGGTTGTATGTCTGGTCGAGAACGTGTACGTACATACTGGGCAATCATTTTGTCTGCTGGCTGCAGCGATGAACCGTGGCCAAGTAAGGAAGGGCACGTGTCGTGGTAGAGGCGCGGACGTAGCATGTCACGCAGTCCCGTCTCTATCTGTACATGTACGTACAGCCAGGGTGCAAGAAAGTAAATACGGCCATGTATGTACATATGGGCGGGGTCTCGAACGCCTACTTGCGCATACGTACGGCCAGGGCTCCTGTACATGGAGAGGCAGCGGAGAGCAGCGACGGCGTCCTGTTCATCGATAGCCAACCAACTAGGTCGGAACGGAGAAAATGTGTCGTGTTCATCGGGAGACAACGAAATGCGTCATGTTCATCGGGAGCCAACCGGCTTGTACAGAATAGCCACAACGAGGCCTAGAGTACCACAGAATGAAGGAAACGGACTTCTATTCGACCTCCTACGGTCGAAACGGGGTCCTGTTGATCGGGAGGGATGTCGCGTACCACAAAACGGAGCAAATGGACTTCTCTTCGACCTCCTACGGTCGAAACGGGGGTCCTATTCATCAGGAGGGGTGTGGCATACTGCAAAACAGGAATCCACGGGCTACTGTTCATCCACCACCTACTGCCTCGCTCCAGCCTCCATGGGCTACTGTTCATCCACCGTCGACCTCCTCCAGCCTCCACCTGCGACTGTTCATCCACGGCGTCTCCCTTCTGCCTCCACCAGCTACTGTTCATCCATGGGCTCGTATTTATCTAGCCTCCACCGGCTACTGTTCAACCAGCCCTCTCCACGGGGTCCTGTTCAACTAGCCCTCCACGGGTTACTCTTCATCCATCCCTCCACCAGCTACTATTCAACCAGCCCTCCATGGGGTCCTGTTCATCCACCCCCAACCGGCTCGATCGGGGTCCTGTTCATCCAGTGGCAACGGCCTCAAGCTACTACCACATGGACCTGTTCATCCAACCCCCACTGGAGCTGTTCGTCCAACCCCCAACAACGCTCACTGTTCATCAAGAGGCAGCAGGTTCGATCGGCTTCAGTTAGCAGCAGTAGCGAAGGAATCACTCGATCGGGTTCAGTTAATAGCTAGATCGATCGATCGCTCGGGTTCAGTAACGTGTAGCCTGCAGTGCAATCGCTCGGGTTCACTAGGCAAACGCCTCGCTCGGGTTCAGTTAGAGCCCAAAGCCTCGCACCCACATGTGTACGTGTACGAGAGAAATGCGCAGTCCCTCCATGCATCGCTCGGCCCCGACCACCCACCGTAATCGGGAACTCCCCAATATTTTCCTCGCCCTCGCTTCTACCACGGTTTTTTCCGTCATGGACGGCCCAACGAATGTCATGCAACTGCGTCTCCGGTCCGCCTAGGACGAAAAGCCCATTTTCTGTCATGATTTTTTGTCATAGAAGTAGGAGGCCACCACATCTATGATGATACCGGGTTTTGTCACAATTATCATCATAGAAGTGTCATAAGCATGACAGAAAAAATTCTTTCAGCCCAAAATGTCACGGATGTGTCTTTTTTTTATTGAAACAAAGTGGTTGCACCGTAGCCCACAGATATGGAGATCTCGATGCGGAGAACCAGGTGCAGCTGGATGACGGACTTCCAGAATTGGGATCCGCCAGACCACTAACAGAAGGCTAGCGGTTGACCATGCACGTACTTGTTTCGGATGCTGTCAAGCCATAGACCACCCTGCCCTTGTGCGATGTGCCAGAGCCATTGGCTCGAGAAGGTGATTTTCATGCATTTGGAGCACATGATCCTGAGCCCACCTTGGTCATGTTGTTTGCAGATGTCAGGCCACCTGACCATGTGGTACTTCTGTTTATTATTGTCGCCCGCCCAGAAGAATCTAGCCTGGACCTAAGCAATCTCGTGGTGCAAAGTCTCATGGAGGCTGTAGAAACTCATGAGGAACAGAAGTAGACTCGACAAAGAGGAGTTGAAGAGAATCGTTCAGGCCACCTTAGATAGCCACCTACCATGCCAAGGCTCAATATGGTGCTGGAGCTTGTCCACGTCGGCCGCGGGTTGGCAAGAGTGAGCTGGGAATCACTAACGGGAATCCCGGGGTAGGTCATGGGGAAGAACCCGAGATGGCAGTTGAGCCAGTTGGCAATGCTCTGGCACTTGTCAGGGGACTAGCCCATCACCATCACATCACTCTTGTCGAAGTTGATCTTGAGGCCGGACATTTGTTGGAAGCACGGGAGTAGAAATTTCAGGTTGTACATATCCGCATTAGAGCCTTCCACCATGATAATGGTGTCGTCGGCATACTGGAGGAGCAATATCCCACAACCACCAGCCAGATGAGGCATGATCCCACGAATATGGCCAGCAGCCTTCACCTTGTCAAGGATGAAGGCGAGGGCATTGACCACCATGTTAGACACGAAAGGGGAGAACGGATCACCTGGCCTAACCCCACAGAAGGTGGGGAAGTAGGGCTCGATCTCCCTATTAATGTTAATGGCAGTCCGGCCACAAGAAACCATCTGCATCACATGGGTGACCCAACAATTGTTGAAACCTTTTCGGAGTAAAACTTCCTGAAGGAATGACCAGCAAACTGTATCATAGGCTTTATGAAAGTCAATCTTCAGGAAGCCCGCCTTAAGGTGCTTCAAGCGGACCTCATGAAGGACCTCATCAAAGATTAGGACCCCGTACAGGATATAGCGGCCTTGAACGAAGACCAATAGGTTGGGGTGGGTAATGCGGTCAGCAAGTAGGGTCACCCTATTGGCGTACCCTTTTGCCAGTATACGAAAGATCACATCGATCACCATAATGGGGCAGAACTGACGGATGTTGGTAGCCTCGGGCACTTTGGGGATGAGCGAGATGATCCCGTAGGTTAAGGCGGGCGAGGTTAATGGAGCCCATGTAGAACTCATCGTAGAGGGCCATGATCTCAAGTTTGATCACATTCCATAAGGTCTGGAAAAATTTGACCGGAAGGCCGTCAGAGCCCGAGGACGACGATGAGTTCATTCCCTTGATGGCCACCCAAACCTCATCCTCAAAGAAGGGGGCCGTCAAGCCTGCATTCTCATCAGTGGAGACCTGAAGATGCTCGGCCCAGAAATCAGGGGCTTGGGCGATCCCTCCCTGAGGGGAGGTAGAGAAGAGGTCTTTATAGAAGTCGTCAACGTGGTCGCGGATGTCGTGTGGGTGCTGCAAGAGATTCTCCCCGTCCCAAAGGAAGGGGATGGTGTTGCGGCAATGCCGGCTATTGGCAATGGCCTAGAAATAAGTGGTGTTGGCCAATTGGCATGGGCCTCCAACCAGTGATCGCGGACCGCGTTGACAAACCTAGCCTCAGAGAGACAGAAGGTCTCGAAGCGGAACCATGGGGGCGGGAGGGTGCTCGTCCATAGAGGACAAAAGAAGCGGGGCGTGATCTGAGTCGGTCCATGTGATGGCACGGAGGGAAGCCAAGGGCATCGTAGCTCCCACTCAAGGGAGACTAAGACGTGATCTAGGACAGATCGCATCGGATCCGCCTGAAGGTTGGTCCAGGTAAATCTGGCACCAACCCTATCTAACTCTCTGAGACCAAGGTCAGCGATGCAGTCATTGAACATGTGCATGCGCGGGAAGTTGACAAGGTTATTACTCTTGTCCTCGATGGAGCGGATGAGGTTGAAATCACCACCAACCACCACAGGAAGTTGGGCAGTCGAGACCATAGGTGAAGCTCATCGAGAAAGGACAACAAGCGCCGGTGGTCAGCAGGACCATACACGATGATGATCTCTTATTTAAAGTTAAGGGCCCGCTCGAAGATCTACATACTAATGAAGAATTCGTCGCGGTCCATACTACCAACCTCAAAGGAGGCATCCTTCACACCTAGAAGGATGCCAACCGAATGGTCGGTGGTCCCACTAGGAGCCAGTGCCAGGCAAACAGGTGGGGGCTTAAGCGCTCGAGCTCAGGCAGCAAAAATTCTGTATGCATGGTTTCCTGGATGGCCACAATGTCAATATGCTCATCACGCATACATTCCATGAGCTGGCACCATCCGCCATCTTGGCCGAAACCGTGGATGTTCCGGAAAAGTATCTGCATCAAGGCGTCATTGGAGGCGCTGCTCGACCCCAGGACAAGAGAGGCGCTTTGCGCGTGAAGGGCGGTAGTACAAGAGCGAGTGCAGCCACGGATCTCAACCACCACCATTGAGGGTCGGTCAGCAGCCAGCTGGGTGGGAGGGGGATCAGCCAGGCCAGAGGGGGCGAGCTAAGCGCGAGCCTTGCTAGTTTCCCATCTAGGATCTCTCGGGCGTGGATTGCCTCAATCTTGACTAAGGGGGGCAACTTCCCCCCTGAAGACAATCGCAGAATCTATCACCACCTTAGCAAGGTGGCCCAGCGGAACTGGCTCGAGAGTGGAGAAGGAGATGGGGTACCTGTCTCGAGGTTCCGGGTAGCGGCCCGCAGCTCCGCCTGCTCGGGGATGGGCAGAGCTGGGCTACCAGCCGGACGAGAGGCATCAACCCGGGCACTGCAACAAGAGGTTGTCGCCGGGGTCGAAGCTGACATGCCTCTCCTGGAGTATGCGGTCGACCATGGCAGGTGACGGGAAGAGGCCGCCGTGGTGGTCACCCCCGTGGTCTCCATCACTGACATAGCCAGCGGGGAGGGCGGGGGTGCCGCAGACTCCAAACCAGCATGGACGAGAGCGGAGGGGAGGGACACATGTGCGGGTGGGGAGGGAGCCAGGGGTCCCGGGTCAGAGGTGCCATCCAGGATATGCGCCCTGATACGTCCATTTTGCAACATGTTTACCTATTGTTACTTAGATTGTTTTTATGCATAATAATGCTTTTCGGAGTAATTCTAATGTATTTTCTCTCACAATATGCAAGGTTCACACAAAGAGGGAAAATTCTGGCAGCTAGAAATCTGGACCTAAAAAGCTACGTCAGGCTACCTATTCTGCACAACTCCAAATGAGCTGAAACTTTACGGAGAGTTTTTATGGAATATATAAGAAATAATGGAGCAAATAAGTACCAGAGGGGGCCCACCAGGTGGGCACAACCAACCTGGGCGCGCCAGGGAGCCCAGGTGCGCCCTGGTGGGTTGTGCCCTCCTCGGCCCACCTCAAGTGCCCCTCTTCTGGTATATAAGTCATTTTGACCTATAAAAAATAAGGAGAGGACTTTTGGGATGAAGCGCCACCGTCTCGAGGCGGAACTTGGGCAGGAGCACTTTTGCCCTCCGGCGGAGCGATTCCATCGGGGGAACTTCCCTCCCGGACGGGGAAATCATCATCATCACCAACAACTCTCCCATATTGGGGAGGGCAATCTCCATCAACATGTTCAAGAACACCATCTCCTCTCAAACCCTAGTTCATCACTTGTGTTCAATCTTTGTACCAGAACTATAAATTGGTACTTCTGGGTGACTAGTAGTGTTGATTACATCTTGTAGTTGATTACTATATGGTTTACTTGGTGGAAGATTATATGTTCAGATCCAATATGCTATTTAATACCCCTCTGATCTTGAGAATGATTATCAATTGTGAGTAGTTACTTTTGTTCTTGAGGTCATGGGAGAAATCTTATTGCAAGTAATCATGTGAATTTTATATGTGTTCGATATTTTGATGGTATATAGTGATTCCCTTAGTTGTGTCATGTGAACGTCGACTAAATGACACTTCACCATATTTGGGCCTAAGTGATGCATTGTGGAGTAGTTATTAGATGATGGATTGTGAGAGTGACATAAGCTTAAACCATAGTTTATGTGCTATTCCATAAGGGGTTGGTTTGGATCCAAAAGTTTAATGTTATGGTTAGAATTTATTCTTAATACTTTTCTCGTAGTTGTAAATGCTTGCGATGGGGGTAATCATAAGTAGGAGGTTTGTTCAAGTAAGAACAGCACCTAAGCACCGGTCCACCCACATATCAAGTTATCAAAGTAGCGAACACAAATCAAACCAACATGATGAAAGTGACTAGATGAAATTCCCGTGTACCCTCAAGAACGCTTTGCTTATCATAAGAGACCGTTTTAGCATGTCCTTTGCCTCAAAAGGATTGGGCTACCTTTCTGCACTTTGGTTACTATTATCGTTACTTCCTCGTTCCAAATCATCTTGCTATCAAACTACTCGTTACTTATAATTTCAGTGTTTGCAGAGAATACCTTGCTGAAAACCACTTGTCATTTCCTTCTGCTCCTTCTTGGGTTCGACACTCTTACTTATTGGAAGGACTAGATTGATCACCTATACTTGTGGATCATCAAGGCTCTTTTCTGGCACCGTTGCCGGGGAGTGAAGCACTCTTGGTAAGTGTAAATTGGTCAGGAAAAATTATTACTACGTGCTGAAATTTACTGTCACTTGTTACTATGGAAAACAATCCTTTGAGGGGTTTGCTCGGGGTATCTTCACCTCGACCGGAACCACAATTAGTCACCCCTCAACCTAGTGCACCTACTTAAAATATTGGTTATGAAATTCGTTTGGGTATGATAGAACAACTGCTAGCTAATCCTTATGCAGGAGATGGAACCGAACATCCTGATATGCACTTGATATATGTGGAAGAAATTTGTGGATTATTTAAGCTTGCAGGTTTACCAGAGATGAAGCTAAGAATAAGTTTTTTCCTTTATCTTCGAAGGTAAAAGCATTGGCATGGTATAGGCTATGCAATGATATTGGATCTTGGAATTGGAACCGATTGAAATTGGAGTTTCACCAAAAAAATATCCTATGCATCTAGTTCATCATGGTCGGAATTACATATATAATTTCTAGCCTCGTGAAGGAGAACGTATCGCTCTAGCTTGGGGAGGCTTAAGTCAATGTATATTCATGCCCCAATCATGAGCTCTCAAGAGAGATTATCATTCAGAATGTTTATGCTCGGTACTCATGATGATCGATCCATGCTTGACACTTCTTGTACTGGTTCCTTTATGAAGAAGACTGTTGATTTCTGGTGGGATCTTTTAGAAAGAATTAAACGCAACTCTGAAGATTGGGAACTCGACGAAGGTAAAGAGTCAGGTATTAATCTTAAGTATGATTGTGTTAAATCTTTTATGAATATCGATGCTTTTCAAAAGTTTAGCACTAAATATGGACTTGACTCTAAGATAGTAGCCTCCTTTTGTGAATCTTTTGCTACTCATGTTGATCTCCCTAAGGAGAAGTATCACCCACCTAATAAAGAAGAAATTAAAGAATCGGTAATAGCTAAATATGAAACTATTATCTATAATGATGATCCAGTTGTTCCTACTGCCTATATTGAAAAACCACCTTTCCCTGTTAGGATAAAGGAACATGCTAAAGTTTGAACTATGGTCAATAAAAGCTATATTAGAACACCTAAACCAGCTGAACAAATCAAGGTAGACCCTAGTGTTGCTATGTTTAAATATCTCTTGGTAGAAAATATAGATGGGCATGTTATTTACTTTTGTGATGAAGCTGCCAGAATTGCCAAACCCGATGAAAAAGATAAACATAGACTCGTTGTTGGCATGCATATTGTCTCAGTTAAGATAGGAGATCACTGTTATCATGGTTTATGTGACATATGTGCTAGCATGAGTGCTATTCATTTTACCTTATATCAAGAAATTATGAATGATATAGCACCCGCTGAAATCGAAGACACAGATGTTACTATTAAACTTGCTAATAGAGACACCATCACACCACTTGGGATTGTTAGAGATGTTGAAGTCTTGTGTGGGAAAATAAAATATCCTATTGATTTTCTTGTTCTTGGTTCCCCACAATATGACTTGTGTCCCATAATCTTTGGTAGACCTTTCTTGAACACCGTTAATGCTAAAATAGATTGTGAGAAACAAACCATCAGTGTAAGTTTTGGTGATGAGTCTCGTGAGTTTAATTTCTCTAAGTTTAGTGGTGAGCATCATAAGAAATAATTGCCTAGTAAGTATGAAATAATTGGTCTTGCTTCTATTGTCGTGCCTCCTACTGATCCACTAGATCAATATTTGCTAGACCATGAGAATGATATGCATATGCATGAAAGAAATGAAATAGATAAGATTTTGTTTGAACAATGTCCTCTGCTTAAACACAATTTTCCTATTGAAACTCTAGGAGGTCCTCCTCCACCTAAAGGTGATCCCGTGTTTGAATTAAAACAATTGCCAGACACTTTGAAATATGCTTATCTTGATGAGAAAAATATACATCTTGTTATTATCAGTGCTAACCTTTCAGAACATGAAGAAGAAAGATTATTGAAGGTTCTAAAGAAGCACCAAGCTGCTATTGGGTATACTCTTCATGATTTGAAGGGCATTAGTCCCACTCTCTGTCAGCAGAAAATTAATATGGAACTTGATGCTAAACCCGTTGTTGATCACCAACGACGTTTAAATCCTAAGATGAGAGAAGTGGTAAGAACTGAAATACTGAAGCTTCTGGAAGTAGCTATAATCTATCCTATAGCTGATAGCAGATGGGTAAGTCATGTTCATTGTGTCCCTAAGAAGGGAGGTATTACTGTTGTTCCTAATGATAAGAATGAACTTATTCCACAAAGAATTTTTACTAGCTATAGAATGGTAATTGATTTTAGAAAATTAAATAAAGAAACTAGAAAAGATAATTACCCTCTGTCTTTTGCTGATCAAATGCTAGAAAGATTGTCAAAGCACACACATTTTTGCTTCCTTGATGGATATTCTGGTTTTTCTCAAATACCTGTTTCACAACCTGATCAAGAGAAAACCACCTTTACTCGTCCTTTTGGAAGTTATGCTTATAGATGTATGCCTTTTGGTTTATGTAATGCACCTGCTACCTATCAAAGATGTATGACTGATATATTCTCTGATTTTTGTGAAAAGATTATTGAGGTTTTCATGGATGATTTTTCCATTTACGGAACTTCTTTTGATGATTGCTTAAGCAACCTTGATCGAGTTTTGCAGAGATGCGAGCAAACTAATCTTGTCTTGAATTGGGAGAAGTGCCACTTTATGGTTAATGAAGGTATTGTCTGGGGACATAAAATTTCTAAACAAGGTACTGAGGTGGATAAAGCTAAAGTTGATGTAGTTGAGAAAATGTCATGTCCTAAAGATATCAAAGGTAACTGGAGTTTCTTCGGTCATACTGGTTTCTATAGGAGGTTTATTAAAGACTTCTCTAAAATTTCTAGGCCTCTTACAAATCTTTTACAAAAGTATGTTCCATTTGTTTTTGATGATGATTGTGTAGAAGCCTTTGAAACACTCAAGAAAGCCTTAATTTCCGCACCTATTGTTCAACCACCTGATTGGAACTTGCCTTTTGAAATTATGTGTGATGCTAGTGATTATGAAGTTGGTGCTATTCTAGGACAAAGAGTTGATAAGAAATTAAATGTTATTCATTATTCTAGTAAAACTCTAGACAGTGCCCAACGCAATTATGCTACTACTAAAAAGAATTCTTAGCAGTGGTGTTTGCTTGTGATAAATTCAGATCTTACATTGTTGATTCTAAAGTAATTGTTCACATTGACCATGCTGTTATAAAATATCTTATGGAAAATAAAGATGCTAAACCTAGACTCATTGGGTGGGTTCTTTTGCTACAAGAATTTGATTTACATATCACTGATAGAAAAGGAGCTGAGATCCCCCGTGGCTGATAACTTGTCTAGGCTAGAAAATATTCTTGATGACCCACAACCTATTAATGATAGTTTTCCTAATGAACAATTAGATGCAATAAATGTTTCTCATAACACTCCTTGGTATGCTGACTATGCTAATTACATTGTTGCTAAATATATACCACCTAGCTTCACATAGCAACAAAAGAAAAAATTCTTCCATGATTTAAGACATTACTTTTGGGATGACCCACATCTTTATAAAGAAGGAGTAGATGGTAGTATTAGACGTTGTGTGCCTGATCATGAACAGGGACAAATCCTACGAAAATTTCACTCTGAAGCTTATGAAGGGCATCATACGGGAGACATAACTGCTCATAAGGTATTGCGATCTAGATTTTATTGGCCTACTTTCTTCAAGGATGCCTGTAAGTTTGTTTTATCTTGTGATGAATGTCAAAGAATTGGTAATATTGGTAAGCGTCAGGAAATGCCTATGAATTATTCTCTTGATGTTGAACCATTTGATGTTTGGGTTTTTGATTATATGGGACCTTTTCCTTCCTCCAATGTGTATACACATATTTTGGTTGATGTTGATTATGTTACTAAGTGGGTAGAAGCTATTCCAACTAGTAGTGTTGATCACAACACCTCTATTAAAATGCTTAAGGAGTTATTTTCCGAAGGTTTGGAGTCCCTATATATTTAATGAATTATGGTGGTTCACACTTTATTCATGGTGCTTTCCGTAAAATGCTTGCTATGTATGATGGTAACAATAGAATTGCATCACCTTATCATCCTCAGTCTAGTGGTCAAGTTGAACTTAGCAATAGAGAAATAAAATTAATTTTACAAAAGACTACCAATAGGTCCTGGAAGAATTGGTCTAAGAAATTAGATGATGCACTTTGGGCTTATAGAACAACATATAAAAATCCTATGGGTATGTCTCCTTATAAAATGGTTTATGGAAAAGCTTGTCATTTGCCTCTTGAGTTAGAACATGAAGCATATTGGGCAATTAAAGAACTCAACTATGATTTCAAACTTGCCGGTGAAAAGAGGTTATTTGATATTAGCTCACTAGATGAATGGAGAACCCAAGCTTATGAAAATGATAAGTTATTTAAAGAAAAAGTTAAAATATGGTATCATAAACGAATCCAAAAGCATGAGTTCAAAGTTGGAGAATGTGTTCTTTTGTACAACTCTCGTTTCAGATTCTTTGCACGAAAACTCCTCTCCAAATGGGAAGGACCCTATGTTATCGAGGAGGTTTATCGATCTGGAGTCATCAAAATAAATAATGCCGAGGGTACTAACCCGAAGGTTCTCAATGGGCAAAGAATAAAACATTATATCTCAGGTGCGCCCATTAATGTTGAAAGCAATATTGTCCAAACTATGACACCGGAAGAACACATAAAGGAAACCTTCAGGAACACTCCACAATCGTGAAAAAGAGGAGGTACGTGATACGGTAAGTAAACGGACTCCAAAAAATCCGCAAAAATATTTTTTGTCAGTTTTGGAATATTTAAAAAATTAGGAAAATAAGAAACTACCAGGAAGGTGACCCTGGTGGGCACAAGACACCAGGGCGCGCCTGGCAGGTGGTATGTGCCCACCTCGGGTACCTTCTGGACTCCGTTTTTCTTCCGTTTGCTTGTTTCCCAAGATAAAAATCTATATATACCCCCGAACCTATTGACCACCGTATCGCAGAGAAATCTCCTGTTTTCTTTTCCTTGCTGTTTTCTGATAGATCCCATCTACCATGGCTGCTTCAAGCTCCTCCAAGGACAAGTTCTTCGAGAACGTCATCAACCCATATTTGCGGGAGGTGATGCAGCACCCTCAGGCTATCCAGATACATGAGGGGGTGCTTCACATCTGTGATGTGCAAGGACCTAAAGGGACGGGGACCATGGACGCCAGGCTTGAAGCTATGGAGCAGGAGGTCTTTCGGTGCAAGGGGATGGTGGAACATGGACTCAATTCCAATCACCTCATGATCGCGGACTACACCCGTGATCTCAAGGTGGATGGCAAGTCCATGAAGGACATCGTCTTCACCTTCAACGAGCAAATCAACTTCCTCCAAAGTCAGATCTACGATCTCTATAACAAGTCTTTGAATATGAGGCAAGGTTTAAAGGTATGAGTTTGGCTGCCAGTTGCAGGACCCGTGAGACTCACTCCTCCTCTTATGATGGTGAGCCTCTGCCATGGAAACCCGAGGATAAGATCGCTACTTCATCACCACCACCTCTTTCTTCATCACCAAAATAAACATGAGTATTGAGTGTGGGCACTCCCCTTGGCTTGTGCCAAGCTTGGGGGAGGTGCCCCGGTATCATATCACCTCCACTATCTTTTGCCTTTACTTATCTTAGTTCGATACATAGTTATCTTTTGCCTTACATGAATAAAGTTTAGTTTGATCCTTTCTTTCTGAGAGTTTGCTTAGTGATCTATCATTGTAATCATGTGTGAGATATATAATAAAGTTTAGTTTGAATTTTGCTTTCTTTACTTTCATGTTTCAATAAAAAGAAAGGAAATAAATGAAAAGGATCATATGCTAATCTTATGGTAAGTAATGACATCACATAAGGAAGAGTATAAGTAGAAAATTTTATTGGAGATTTACAAACATAGCATTGGTCAATGATGCAATTCATGAAAGAATTAATAAGGGAAGAGAAGATTCACATACAAATATACTATCTTGGACATCTTTTGTGATTGTGAGAACCCATCAAATTATTATATGCCAAAATTGTTGACCTTGGACAAGGAAGACAAGGTAATGATTTATGTTTGTTCATATCCACATAGAAGTGTTGGGGAACGCAGTATTTCAAAAAAAATCCTATGATCATGCAAGATCTATCTAGGTGATGCATAGCAACGAGAGGGGAGAGTGTGTCCACGTACCCTCGTAGACCGAAAGCGGAAGCGTTTAGTAACGCCGTTGATGTAGTCGAATGTCTTCGCGATCCAACCGATCCTAGCACCGAACGTACGACACCTCCGTTTTCAGCACATGTTCAGCTCGATGACGTCCCTCGAGCTCTTGATATAGTTGAGGATGAGGGAGAGTTCCATCAGCACGATGGCGTGGCGACGGTGATGATGAAGTTACCGGCGCAGGGCTTCACCTAAGCACTACGACGATATGACCGAGGTGGTAAACTGTGGAGGGGGGCATCGCACACGGCTAAGACAATTGATCTTGTGTGTTCTAGGGTGCCCCTGCCTTCGTATATAAAGGAGGAGAGGGGGAGGCCGGCCGGCCCCTCTAGGGTGCGCCAGAGAGAGGAGTCCTACTAGGACTCCAAGTCCTAGTAGGATTCCACTTGGTGGAAGGGGGAAGAAGGAAGGGAGAGGGAGAGGGCAAGGAAAGGGGGCGCCGCCCCTTCCCCTATTCCAATTCGGACTGCCAAGGTGGGGCGCGTGGACAGCCCCTTGTGTCCCTTCTCTCTCTCCACTAAGTCCCATGAAGGCCCATTAGTTCCCCGGGGGGGTTCCGATAACCCTCTGGCACTCCGAAAGTTGCCCGATACCTCTCGGAACTCATCCGGTGTCCGAATAACATCGTCCAGTATATCAATATTTATGTCTCGACCATTTCGAGACTCCCCGTCATGTCCGTGATCTTATCGAGGACTCCAAACAAACTTCGGTCATCAAATCACATAACTCATAATACAAATCGTCATCGAATGTTAAGTGTGCGGACCCTACGGGTTCGAGAACTATGTAGACATGATCGAGACACATCTTCGGTCAATAACCAATAGTGGAACCTGGATGCTCATATTGGCTCCTACATATTATACGTTGTTCCCTTTGTCATCGGTATGTTACTTCCCCAAGATTCGATCGTCGGTATCCACATACCTAGTTCAATCTCGTTATCGGCAAGTCTCTTTACTCATTTCGTAATGTATCATCCCGTAACTAACTCATTAGTCACATTGCTTGCAAGGCTTATAGTGATGAGCATTACTGAGAGGGCCCAGAGATACCTCTCCGATAGCACACAAGGTGTTCCTCCGGTATTCAGGAGTTGCATAATCTCATAGTCAGAGGAACATGTATAAGTCATGAAGAAAGCAATAGCAATAAAACTAAACGATCATTATGCTAAGCTAACAGATGGGTCTTGTCCATCACATCATTATCTAATGATGTGATCCCATTCATCAAATGACAACACATGTCTATGGTGAGGAAACTTCACAATTTTTAATTAACGAGCTAGTCTAGTAGAGGCACACTAGGGACATACTGTTTGTTCATGTATTCACACATGTACTAAGTTTCCGGTTAATACAATTCTAGCATGAATAATAAACATTTATCATGATATAAGGAAATATAAATAACAAATTTATTATTGCCTCTAGGGCATATTTCCTTCAGTCTCCCACTTGCACTAGAGTCAATAATCTAGATTACATAGTAATGATTCTAACACCCATGGAGTCTTGGTGCTGATCATGTTTTGCTCGTGAGAGAGTCTTACTCAACGGGTCTGCAACATTCAGATCCGTATGTATCTTGGAAAATCTCTATGTCTCCCTCCTTGATCCCGAATTGAAGCGTCTCTTGATGTATTTGGTTCTCTTGTGAAACCTGGATTCCTTTGCCAAGGCAATTGCTCTAGTATTGTCACAAAAGATTTTCATTGGACCCGATGCACTAGGTATTACACCTAGATTGGATATGAACACCTTCATCCAGACTCCTTCATTTGCTACTTCCGAAGCAGCTATGTACTTTGCTTCACACGCAGATCCTGACGGAGTTCAGGGAACGGGGCGCGGCGTGGCTAAGCGAGCAGGCCGTACGGCCCTTCTTCACCAATGAAGCACCCAAGACCCTCGCGAGGGGCCAAGCCTCGCGAGGCGGACGATGCAAGACCTCCTCTGGAGTGGCCTAGCTAGGCAGGCTCACGAGGAGCGGAGATATCAAGGCGAGGCGAACCTCACGAGGTTCTCGTGATGTGAGCCGTGACGATCGACACCAGGCGGGCGCCAGGCAGGCGCCAGCGCACACAGTGTCCTTGTTTCCTCTTTGGTGCAAAGGGGGAAAGTGCAGCCGCGGAGTACCGAGGCCTCAGGCAAAGGTTGCCATTTCGGTGCAACAAGACCAAGACCATGGACTACAAGACTGAGGTCACCGTGGAGCCCAGAACAGCGTCACCACCAGAACTTTGTGCAGGCAAAGACTACTTTTGTCAGGATAGCTTGTACTAGCTGTCCCCCTTCAAATTAGCCCGCCATTATTGGCTCCCTTCCCGCTCGATATTTGGGAACAGGACCAGGGCCTCTATAAATAGGACTAGCCACCAAAGTGGAGAGGACGATCTCATCTTAGAGGAAGGGAGAGGAGGATCTAATCTTGGCTTCAGAGAGACCACCCCCACACACACAAGCTCGCCGAGCACAAGAACGCCTCAACCTCGGGAGGCCATTCTTCCTTTGTATTGTTCATCATCAGCCCAAGAGGCAATCCAGCACCACCACACTGGAGTAGGGTATTACACCACAACAGTGGCCCGAACCAGTATAAACCCCGTGTCTTTCTGTGTTGTGAGTTCGTCGAGTTCATCGCGAGATCCTAACGAGCTAGGCCGTAGATTGGTTGGAGGGACAGACTTCGCACGCACCCCAGTGTTCAAACCTTAAGGGTTTCTCAGGACCCCATACCCCGACATTTGGCGCGCCAGGTAGGGGTGCACCGTAGCTTCCCTTCCATCAGTTCATCGCTCCGTCGCTCCGTCGTCTCCATGTCGGACGCTCGCCACGCTCGAGCTGAGTGTCGAGCCGCCCTCGCCGCCCGCATCGCTCAGACGGCTCTGGTCGGCGGGCCGCCTCGTCATTCTCCGTCCCCCGCCGCCAACGCTGCCACCGGCCCGGTGGGAAACGAGCAGCAGGCGTCCTCGCAACATCCTTCGGTGTGGCAGGATGGCCGCACTGCTACTCCATCACGGACCCCTCTTGGCTCTTCGTCTCATGTGCACCACGCTCCCATGGAGGCATGGGCCGCGCTCATCGCGGCGAACGAGCTCCTGCGTTACCGCCCCGTCGACGACGTCTATGAGGAGTGGCTCGACCGCGTCGCCGAGCTCGTCCATGCCGCGGGGGGCTCTCTGGCGCCGTCCCACTCTCTGCCTCCCCCTCAGCAGGCCGCGGGCGACGGGGCTCATGGTGTGCCTCCACCGCCTCGACCCCAAGACGGTGCCTTGGCGCTAAGGCGCGCGCCTCCGCGGCGTGATCCACCGCGCCCGGCGCCTGTGCGTGAAGAAAGGAGCTGCCAAGAAATCCCGCGGCCGCGAGAAGCTGCACCAGTGCTCCCTGCGCCACCTCGCCAAGACCAAGCTCCGCCCTCTGAAGTGGGCCCCGGCAACCACGGCAGGCTGCCGCGCCTTCACCCCTGAGCTGCGTAGCGTTGCCTGGCCAGGCAAGTTCAAGCCAGATCTGCCTCCTCGATACGGCGGCACCGCCGACCCCGCGGAGTTCCTGCAGCTCTATGAGTTGAGCATCGAAGCGGCCAACGGCGACGAAAAAGTCATGGCGAACTGGTTTCCCATGGCTCTCAAGGATGGGGCCCGCTCCTGGCTCCTCAACCTGTAGCACGGCTCGATCTCCTCCTGGGACAAGATGCGTGATCGCTTCGTTGCCAACTTCCGGGGCACTCGTGACCGCCCACAGGTCGCGGGCGACCTACACCGTAGCAAGCAACAGCCAGGAGAGACCCTCCAGAAGTACATCCAGTGCTTCAACAGCACCCGCCTCAAGATCCCCAAGGTCACGGACGAGGCCATCATCTCTGCGTTTTCCGAGGGCGTCTGCAACGTCAAGATGAAGGAAGAGCTAGCTATCCATGAGGATCATTGCACATCTCAGGAGCTGTTCAACCTGGCGACCAGGTGCGCAAGAGCTGAGGAGGGGCGCCTCTCTCTCCTCGAGCTGCCAGCTACAGGAGTGGAGGAAAAGAAGGCCAAGGACGTGAAGCGTAAAGAGGCAGTAGTGCTCGCAGCAGAGCCCGACACCAAGCGAGGCAGGGATCAGCCCGAGTCATCCAAGAACGGCCGCCCATTCTGCGCCTTCTACAACCTGAACACCCACAACACCAGCGACTGTCAAGAGCTCAGAGCCATTCGGGAAGGACGCTTCGGCCGATGCCCAGAGCGCAACGACCGGGGGCTACAGCCGCGGAGGAGGACGCGGAGGCAGATGCTGGGACGACCGTGGCCCGCGCAAGGAGTGGCGTGACCGGCCTCATGAGGACCGCTGGCAGGACCAACCTCGCGAGGGCGCCTGGAGGGACCTGCCTCGTGAGGATCTCCCCCAGGGCAACGCTGGTCTTCCCCCATTACCGCCGCCAAGGAGGAACGATGACCGCCACCAGGACGAGGGGGCTGGGGGCTTCCAGGAGCCGCGCACGGTCGCTTGCATCCTGGGCGGCGCTCAAGCCCCAGCCTCTCAGCGCATCTTCAAACAGTTCGCTCGCGAAGTAAACGCGGCACTCCGCAAGCTCAAGGCCACGCGCCCGCTCTGGTGGTCCCAATGCGCCATCACCTTCAGCTCGGCCGACCAGCTCAAGTGCGCAGCCACCGCTGGCACACTCCCTATGCTGTGCTCCCCAGTAATCAGCAATGTGCAAGTCACCAAGACTCTCATCGACGGCGGCGCAGGGCTCAACGTCCTATCCGCCGACACATTCGACGGCCTCCAAGTGCCCTATGAGCAGCTCCAGCCAACCAAGCCTTTCTCAGGAGTGACTGGCGGTTCCACCACACCAATAGGGCAAGTCCGCCTGCCTGTCACCTTCGGGGAGCGCAAGAATTACCGCACCGAGCTCATCGACTTCGACGTCGCGGACATCTGCCTGCCGTACAATGCCATCCTCGGGTATCCAGCCCTGGCCAAGTTCATGGCAGTCACTCACCATGGCTACAACGTTCTCAAGATGCTAGGAAGCGGGGGGATCATCACGGTCCCATGTGAAGAAAGGGATGCGGTGTGCTCCCTTGAGCGCGCCTTCCAAGCCGCGGCCATCGACAACCCTGACAGCAGAAGTGAAGGCCCCCGGAGACCATCCCCAAGAAGAAGCTACCGCGCTATGTAGGACCCCAAGAAGATGGCGTCGCATCAGGAGCCTCTTCAGGATCGGCGCCCGCTCCAGGGGTGCCTCCCTCCACCGCGTAGGAAAGTGCGCCCAACGCCCTCCTCAGGCAGGGCTCGGGGGCTCTCTTCTGGAGGGCCTCCGACCTTGCCAATCTCACGAGGGAGACGCTTTGGCACCACTTGGAAGCGTGCTTCATGGCACGTGTTCCTCAGGAGAACATGGGGCAATAAATGCCCACCACCCAGGAGTTCATCACCAAGACCACCCAGGAGATACAAGACGCAAGAGCCATGCGTGGCGACAGCCGTTCACAAAGTGTGGCTCACCAATCAGGCGAGGGTGCTGAGCTGCGCGCCTGCGTCGACATCCCAGGGCTCAACAGGGTCGTATCTCAGGAACGCTTCTGGCCATCACGCGCGGGACGCTGTGAAGGTCCACCACAGAGCTTCGTTCGCATGCCCTTCGGCTTGCCGAGCATGGCGTCGGCCCATCAGCGCAATGTGCGGCAAGTCCTGGCGGCTTAGGAGGCCAGGTTCCACGCCGTTCTGGAGGAGATAGCGACGACATTTAGGGAACCTCCTGAGCTCCCAGAGCCGCCCGAGGCTCAGGGGTCCCGGTGGCTCATGAGGACTCATTCCTTCGATGAGTGGCTTCAGCTGCACCAGCTCTACTTCGTCTACAGACTCAGGTGACATCTTCCAAGTTCATTTAAGCTGGGAGCGCCCCTCGGGCTGCACTATTCCCAGGCCACGTGGGTCCGTCCCTATGGCATGTATCCCTTCTGCTTATGTTTTTAAGTTTACCTCGCTGGGGGTGCCCCTCGGGCTGCATCATCCCCACGCCGCTCGGGCCAGACCCAGTGGCATGTACCTTCCTGCATTTATCCCAGACAATCTGCTTAACCTGC
Source organism: Triticum urartu (assembly GCF_003073215.2). Classification (NCBI taxonomy): domain Eukaryota; kingdom Viridiplantae; phylum Streptophyta; class Magnoliopsida; order Poales; family Poaceae; genus Triticum; species Triticum urartu. The sequence goes on from NC_053028.1 coordinate 323,366,242, forward strand.
CAACTGCTATCACCTGCTCAATCACCACCTCCCTTGGGGCCCCTACATAGGCACGACGCTGGTGCATGGGTCCGTCCCTGCCACGACCGACAAATCTGAGTGGTCGAGCTCTAGCTCGCGGCACGCGCCGTGCACATCAGCTCATCAGTCCCTCAGTGCCTTCACTTCATCCGGACCAACCAGCGGCAGGCAGGCGGCAGTAACGGCAAACCATGTTTCTCCTTATGCCTGTTCACAGGAACCCCGCGGGAAGGATAGCAGGCGGCACCGCGAGTCTCCTTTCCTCTCGCGCGACTCGCTTGTGTGTTAAAAGGGGGGCTCCTGAGCATCGCGACTCAGGAGCTCTTACTGGCTCTCCAGCCCTCACCCCCTGGCCTTGACCACAGCATCGCGACCTGGCATACCAGCGGCGGCTGAGCTCGCTCGAGGGTCGGGACCTGAGGATGTAGAGCATTAAGAGGAGCTCGGGAGAATGAAAACTCGCACGGGCCGGCCTAGCTATGTCGCGTAAGTTGGCACGCAGCCCTAGCGCAACATCAGGAATCGCCGAGAAGTCATCAAGATAAGTCTCGCCCTCAGATCAGCAAAATATTTGGGCCTAATAGTCGCTCGCACCATGCCGCAACCTCGTTGCGTCCAAGTCATCTTCCTTTCTTTCCTTGCCATGGCCACTTGGGCGCTAAGGGGGACCCCCTGAGCAACGCGCCTCAGGGGCTCTTACTGGACCTCAGGCCACGCACCTCCTGGCCTTGACCACGGCATCGCGACCTGGCATACCAGCGACGGCTGTAGCCGCCTTGGGACCAGGACCTGTCAGCGTAGAGCAACAAGCTATCGCGAGGAAAGAAAGGGGAGGCCGAGCCTTAACGGGACGCGCGTTCGCCAAATCTTCACAACAAGGGAAATAGGTACAAAGGCATTGCGGATCCTTACATGCCCCACCAGGGTGGTTCATGATTCTTCGCAGGAAACAAAAGTTGATGCTAAGGGGGATCCTATCTACATCCTCCCATGGCGGACGCCGTCATCAACAGTGGGCCACGGGAGGCCAGCGCCAACCCCATCCAGATCGGCGGCAGCGGCGGCCGGACGCCGCAGCCTTGCCCCGGGCACGGCGAGAGCTCGGGGGGACGTAGCTTTCGCCGCTCGTCTCCGGAGTCTCGTAGAGCTCAGGAGAACTGCTGGACTCCCAAAGGCTGCTACTGCTGGAGTAGTCGCGGGCAGAGCGAGCATCAGCCGCGCGCTCTTCTCCGGAGTAGCACTCTAGGCGGTGGCCCTCGGTGTCGAAGACCTTGAAGAGAAGCATGGAGGTGTCGTCATACTCAAAGTGGATCACGAGGGCACCCCTCTCACGACATATCCGTGCAATCTCGCCCCAGCCGCGAGTCATGAAGATTTTGCCAATGGGGACAGCTTCGATCTTCGCTCTGATCGCCAGAGCGCCACAATCGGCATGCTGCAGCCAGAACTCGAGAGGCCCCCTCGGCGGCCTCACGTCGGAGAAGAACCTGGGAAGCGGATCCAGGAGTTCTGAGGCGTCGGCGTCCACAGCACCAGCTCGCGCGAGGAGTCCACCGCGTGGACGGCCCGCGTCGCCGAGGCGCGGCGACCCCAGGTGCGATGTGGATGATGCTGCTCGCCACTTCGTCCTCCCGAGCCTATGGCTTGGGCGTACATGGGTAGTGGGTACCCCGGTGGAGGCCGCTCGCACAAAGGCCTCGCCACCACCTGCATTGCCGCCTCATCACGACGATGGATCGACCTCTTCTTCGGCGGGAGCGGCTCCGGGGCATCTCGGGGGGCTTTCCCCTTCTCCTCGGCAGAGAATCTTCTGATGGGCACCATTGGAGCAAGCAGTGGAGCGAGAATGAGGAAGCAAGAAAGGAAGAGATGGGCAACGGGGGCTCCGCCCCCCTCCCCATTTATAGCAAGAGAAGGCCAACCGGCGTCTCCCACGATCATAGGTAATGATGGTTTCCCTTGCATGTCGCAGGGAATTGTCAAGCCGTGCAGTCGCCGAAGCAGCATGGGGAAGCGGAGACGCCCACGTCCAATCAACTGCCACACGTCAACCGAGGCCGCATGATTTTGGGGCCCGCGACGCTTCGAGCTTGACCCTTGGCTTTGCCGCGAAGCCAAGCCCGAGCGCACCTTGGGACCGAGGGCTACTGTCGGCGTCTTGGGAACAGGGGTCCCCAGACTTGCCTGCCTGCGGCCCGCGGCGTGGCTAAGCCAGCAAGCCGTATGACCCATCTTCACCAACAAAGCGCCCAATACCCTCGCGAGGGGCCAAGCCTCGCGAGGCGGATGATGCAAGACCTCCTCTGGAGTGGCCTAGCTAGGCAAGCTCACGAGGAGCGGAGATATCAAGGTGAGGTAAACCTCACGAGGCTCTCATGACGTGAGCCGTGACAATCAACACCAGGCGGGCGCCAGCGCGCACAGTGTCCTTGTTCCTCTTTGGTGCAAAGGGGGCAAGCGCAGCCGTGGAGTACCGAGGCCTCAGGCAAAGGTTGCCATTTCGGTGCAACAAGACCAAGACCATGGACTGCAAGACGGAGGTCATTGTGGAGCCCAGAACAGCGTCACCACCAGAACTTTGTGCAGGCGAAGACTAGTTTTGTCAGGATAGCTTGTACTAGCTGCCCCCTTTAAATTAGCCCGCCATTGTTGGCTCCCTTCCCGCTCGATATTTGGGAAGAGGACCAGGGCCTCTATAAATAGGAGTAGCCACCACAGTGGAGAAGGCATCTCATCTTGGCTAGAGAGACCACCCCCACACACAAGCTCACCGAGCTCAAGAACGCCTCAACCTCAGGAGGCCGTTCTTCCCTTGTATTGTTCATCATCAGCCCAAGAGGCAAACCACCACCAGCACACTGGAGTAGGGTATTACACCACAACGGTGGCCCGAACCAGTATAAACCCAGTGTCCTTCTGTGTTGCGAGTTCGTCGAGTTCGTCCGCGGGATCTTAGCGAGCTAGAGCGTAGATCGGTTGAAGGGAAATACTTCACGCGCACCCCAGTGTTCGAACCTTAAGGGTTTGCCGGAACCCCATACCCCAACAGGGGGTTGGATGAACAGTTCCCGGTGGGTGGGGCGGGGGTTGCATGAATAGTTCCCGGTGGGTGGGGGGTTGGATGAACAGGACCCCATGGTAGTAGAGGCCGTTGCCGCTGGATGAACAGGACCCCGATCGAGCCGGTTAGGGGTGGATGAACAGGACCCCGTGGAGGGCTGGATGAACAGGACCCCGTGGAGGGCTGGTTGAACAGTAGCCCATGGAGGGGTGGTTGAACAAGACCCCATGGAGAGGGCTGGTTGAACAGTAGCCGGTGGAGGAGCGGTGGAGGCTAGATGAACAGGAGCCCGGTGATGAATAGTGGTTGGTGGAGGCAGGAGGGGAGACGCCGTGGATGAACCGTCGTAGGTGGAGGCTGGAGGAGGTTGACGGTGGATGAACAGTAGCCCATGGAGGCAATCGACGGTAGAGATGAATAGTATCCCATGGAGTCCCGTTTGCGGTACGCCACACCCCTCGCGATAAAATGACCCTCGTTTCGACCGTAGCGCTCCAACACAAGTCCGTTTCCTCCGTTTTGCGGTACGCCACACCCCTCCCGATCAACAGGACCCTGTTTCAACCATAGGAAGTCCAAGAGAAGTCCGTTTCCTCCGTTTTGCGGTACGGCAGACCCCTCCCGATGAACAGGATCCCGTTTCGACCATGGTCGGTCGAACACAAGGTCGTTTCCTCCGTTCTGTGGTACGCCAGGCCTCGTTTCGATCGGTTGTTCCATCCAAGCCGATTGGCTCCCAATGAACACGACAACGACGCAGTTTCTCCGTTCCGACCCAACCATGTATACAAACCCTGGCAGTACGTATGCGCGAGTAGGCATTCGAGGCCCCGCCTGTATGTACGTACGTGGTCGTAATTACTTTCTTGCACCCTGGCTGCACGTACATGTACAAGCTACGTGCGCGCCTATACTACGACACGCGCCCTTCCTTACACGGCCATGGTTCATCGTTGCAGCCTGCAGATAGACCGATCGTATGTACATGGCCGTGGACCCAGCTGTCAGCCTCTCCACGTACAATACTCTTCCGATGGAAGTTGTTCGTTGACCACATTGACCACACCGCGTCGGGAGCACCAAGGTGGTGGACTATGGCGAGGCCTAGGAAGGGGATGATGCGGAGCCGGGGAAGACGCGGTAGTGGATGCCCACGCGGAGAGGACTATGAGGGTTCACTAGTTCGACTTCAGTGTGAGGCTGCCGTCATCGCAGAATAATAGGGGTGTGGGTGAGTAGAGGGATGGCCTGGCCAGCGGTGGGAGTAGTAGGGGGCGGTGAGGCCTCCGCAGCAACACAGTCTGCCATGGGAGGCAGGAGCAGGCGACACGACCGGCGCTGGTTTGGGCGGCTGGAGCAAGAAGACCAGAGGTTGAAGAAGCACTACGGCCGTTGGATGGACATCATACGGTCACTGGAGCTAGAATCGTTCATATTGAGTAAGTTGACAAAGCCCTCCATCCACGTCAACTTAGTAGGCCCACAAGTCAGCCTCCCATATCATGGGTCCCAGCTAGCAGGGGGAGTATTCATTTTTTGTGTGTAATAAGGAGGCACTTCCTTGCGTGCGAAGATATAGCTAGTGGGTCCGAGCTGTCAGCAGGGGCAATGTTTTTTCATGAAATACAGAGGACCTTCCGGTGGGTCCCAGATGTCAGGTGGAGGAATCATTATTTTGCGCGTAATAAGGAGGCATTTCCTTGTGTGCGGCCGTGGACCCAGCTGCCAGCCTCTCCACGTACAGTCCACTTTTGATGGATGTTGTTTATTGACCACGTTGACCATGCCGCGCCGAGAGCACCAGGGCGGTGGACGACGGCGAGGCCTACGAAGCGAACGACACGAAGCCGGGGAAGACACGGAGTGGCTGCCCACACGGTGGGGAGTACGAGGGTTGACTAGTTCGGCTGCCGTCACTGGAAAATAACAGGAGGTGTGGGCGAGTAGAGGGATAGCCATGCTAGGGATGCGAGTATCGTGGGGCGGTGATGCCTGCCCGGCAGCACAGCCGGCCATGGGAGGCGGGAGCAGGCGGTTCTTCCGGTGCTGGTTTGGGCGGCTGGAGCAGGAAGATCAGGGACTGAAGAAGCACGATTGCCGTTAGATTGACATCTAATGGTCACTGCTGCTAGAATCGTTTGTGCACTAAGTTGACAAAGCCTTTCATACACGTCAACCTAGTAGACCCACAAGCCAGCCTCCAAATTTGTCCCAAACAGCATACATCCTGAAATTTCTAGCCATATTCAAATTAATTTAAAAACTAAACATACCTTAATTTAAATCCAATGAAATTTTACCTGCACAAAAACAATGAAATTTAAAATATCAAAATCTGAAAGAAAAAAGTATTTTGGAACTAATTGCCTATTTGTTGTATTTTTTCATTTTACAACCCATTTATTATTACTTATAGCCCATTTTCTGCGAAAGCCCGAATGCATCCCTCCTCGTCTAGAAAGATTTCTGTCCCAGCGGGGCATAGAAAAGCAAGTAGGCCTACATTGGTTATTCTACAAAAAAAAGTTGGGCTAGCCATTTTCAGAAAGGAAAAAATAACAAACTGCGCTGGTCATGTGGTAAACATATGAAATAAAAGCCTGGGTTAGACGGGCCACAGCTCCCGCACAACCCAGTTGATACCCTTCTCCGTCCCGAAAGAACAAAATTACCGTGCGCGCTGCTGGGTCCCTACTGTCATCCTCAACATCTATAGTCATCTCCTTATTCTTCTCGGTCATTGACCATGTTGACAACACCGAAGGGCGGCGCTGCAGCGAGCGAACCAAGGCGGAGGACGATGATGAGGTCTCGGACGGGAATGAACAAGAGCTTGGGAAGATGCGCAAAGTTTTAGGGTGCGATGTGGCCACGATGCGTGCGCGGCAGCACATCCAACCATGGGAGGCAGGAGCAGGCGGTCCAGCCGGCACTGGTTTGGCTTTGGCGGCTGGAGGAAGAAGAGACTAATGAAACACGACAGACATCGAATGTCAATCCAACGGTCAAGGTTGGCACAATCGTTTGTTGACTAAGCCGACACCAAGTAGCATACTCTTTTATATATATGAAGAAAAGAAAAACTAGGCTCGTTCGCCTGATGACATTCCTGAAACTGCGACCATTCAATCTTGCATCGCAACTAAAACTATGAGGAAAATGCGTTTGTCTGCCGTCCTCCTCCCAGGGAACGTTCGCCACATAAGCGACTAGCACCCTTGGTTTTTAGCCGAGAGGTCTTGGGTTCGAGTCCCAGGAACTCTCAATTTTTTCCTCCTTCCTTCCTCGCAAAAAAAGAAAATCATAGACTTGAGAAGGAGTACATAACAAGCTAGTGTACCAGTAAAGAGACGTTGTTGAGTTTTACAAAAAAAAGAGAGACGTGCTCCTGTAGCTGGTTCGAATCCAAACCTAGACTATGCCTATCTATGGTGCTATGCTACTCTGCAAGTAATGAAACTGACATATCCAACGTTCGCTTCTCTTCTTCTCTACTTACTCTACCTAGCATCAGAAGCTCTGGCCGCAACAACCATGTCCGCTGGCTGCTCGTCCACCTGCTCTTCAGCAGGCAATGACCAGATATGCGCCAATTCGCCACCCATACCATCGCCTGTGGGTCTCATCACACCCCCACCGGCACACGCACCGCAGCCGGTTGGTCATCGCAACCCGCTGCCGTTGGTGTGGTGCCACAACTATGAATCACGCAGAGTCATCCGTCACATCTTAACCACAATCCTCAACCCTGGCCGAGTCTTCTACAAATGCCTGAATCATGGTGTAATAATATGTTTAAGTGTTGTTTCGCTGCTTCCAGTTGCTGAGTTTTTTAATAGTTTGGTTGATGATCTTCCAATTCGATTCGTGCAGAAAAGCGAAGATTTGTGTGATTTGTATTTCTAGGAAGTTGCTGATGTGGGAGAATGCAACTATGCTGATTATTTGGTTAGCCAAGGAATTCCAATACCAGTAGGTTGGGGTGTTGGACATGTAACTGAAGGAACGACAGAAGAGGAAGATGCAGAGCAGAATGTTAAAGATTCACTTCCCATGATCATGGCCAAGCAACAACTGCTGAACGGCCATGACAGAGATGAGGATATAAAAGAGCTTGTGAAGATAATGGGCAAAATCGATGTGCTCTGTAGGATGATTGTCTCTTTATTTGCAATGTATGTAGCACTCAGGATGTATTCAGTGGCTATGACATGAGCACTTTGCTGATACTAGTAATGAATGAAACCTGTGTAGCAGGCTAGGTGTAGGGTTGTGAACATCTAATGATTTTAATTAACGGAAATCGGGGGGTATCCCCTTTTGCTCATAAATAAATAAATAGCAGAGGCCCTTTTGGTAATAAATAAATAAATTAGCAGAGCCCCTGTCGGGTCAGCTTTGTTCCCATTCGAAGATGTCGAGCAAATTGCAGTCCAATAGCAAACTATGTCATCAAATTCAAGTTTCACAACCAAATATGAGTACAACTAAACAATAATGTCATCATGTCTTAGTCGTCATACAATCACCAAACACAAATCAACATACATAACAAGTGATGTTCTCATAGAAAAATACTAAACAACACGTTCATCAGGTTTCAGTTGTCATAGCAAACACAATTTCACATAGTAGATAAAAAATGTCTTCTGACAGGCAAATACGACAAAAGCAATCTAATCATCATCCGAGCAGCAGCGTCAACATCCCTAGAGTGTCATCTTCTTCTTCATCCTCAATGTCCTCGGACGTTGGCTTCTTCTTGATCAACTCTTGTATGTCCACAACATGACAGACAATCTTTTCGCCAGTGTCATTGACGTGATGGTTCTCAAAGATAGTAGGAACATCTGTGGAATCCTGTACATCAGGAGTAGTGTAAGCATCATCTTGTTGTGCAACTTCATTAAACGAATTCCTCTGCTCACACCTTTGCAATACTCTCCAGTCATCGCTACATGCAAATGTGTCTTCCAAGAAAAATATCTTTGTTGCTTGATTTTCCAAAATAAAAGGCTCGTTGGTCTATTACGCATTTGAAATAACCAATAGCTCTGGGTTTTGTGATCCTGGAAAACAGGTTTTACCAACGACAGCACAACAGAACCACACACCGATGATCCTCGAAATTGGAGATATACTGCAACTGAACAATGTCTGTTATGTTAGCATACATTTTAGTTGTCTCTCTGTCGTACGTATCCGTGCTCATGATGGCACTATTTTGTGTCTTCTTGCCTTCGTAACGTGCAAGGGTGTTGTAGCGCACATCTCCAACAACGCAAGATTCATAATTTCTTACCCGAGTATCAGGACCCATTGCTAGTGCGTAAAGGGCATCATCAACTGCCTGCCCATCCTCCTGCATCTTCTTAACCTATGGTTAGAAAATAGACAAGCTGATCATCTTATGTGCTCAATATATTAAAAAAAACTAACCGTGCAATTCAAAAGCTTACATGGCTCTTGAACCATTTCAGAAATCCTGCCATAACCAGTTTGTCAATGTTTCTTGGATTTTGCGGTAGTAACTCCTTTTTGTAGATGCTGCACAACATAGTGATTGCGTCAAACATCTAAATATATAAGAATGTGCTACAAGTTTAGTAGATTACGATGTATAAGCTGCAGTACTTAGCACTTACTTGATATACGGTAGTATCTCAGGACATTTATTCAACACATACCAAACCATTTTGTCCAAATCTTTAGGTTTGTCCTCTAGTCTACTCTTCCCTATAACTCGAACAGAATAATCGAAAACATTGAGCCCGGGATTGTCTTCACCCATGTCTTTGCTAAGCTGATCAGCTGTTTCAATGTATTTTGAGCAGAATGTCAATGCTTCTGTAGCAATGTAGGCCACTGCAATGGAACCCTCGGGTCTAGCTCTGTTCCTAACATAGCCCTTGAAACTGCCTAGCCTCCTTTCAATAGGGTACATCCAGCCATACTGTACTGCACCTCTAAGTAGTGCCTCATCAGGTAGATGAACAACCAAATGCACAATCACATCAAAGAAAGCTGGAGGATATATCTTCTCAAGGTCGCATATGATAGTTGGTATCTTGTGTCAAAGACGCTCCAAAGCATCTATCCTGATATTTCTACTGTAGAGTTCCCTGAAGAATTGTCCCAACTCTGCAACTGCTCTATATAATTCAGGGCGGCCCAATTCTCTAAGGATAACATGTAAAACCCTTTGAAGTAGGACGTGGTAGTCATGAGTTTTAAACCCTTGTACCTTGTTTCCATCTGCACTGACTCTCCTTTCAGGGTTGGAAGTAAATCCATGTGGGAATATCACATGTGACAGGACCTCACAGAATTCTTTTATTTTTACCTTGTCCAAGACCTACACAACTAGTGCCATACCCCGTGGTTTACCTTCATCTTCCACCTGCAAATCATTTCTGATACCCAGGTGTGTTAAATCAATCCTAGACTTTAAGCAATGTTGGAAAAAGCGGTAGGCGTAAGTGAGGCGGTTGGCCTTCGCCTAGTGCCTAGGTGGTGCTTAAGCGTCCTAGGCGCGGCCTAGGTGGTAATATAGATTCTAATATCAGTGTGTATTTGTGGTTATTATATGGGTACTGATGTTAATTTAGGGAAGATAAATAAGATAACTACCAGCTACTACCATTTGAATATGTGATGTTTGGCATTTCAGTGCAATATGGCATGATTTCTCGCTTGGTTAAACAATTTGTTGCATGCACTGCCTAGATTACCATTTATGCCCTAGGCGAGGTGTTTGGCCATCGCCTAGCGCCTAGGCGTGCCTAAGCGCCTCATAGACACTTCCTTTTGCAACAGATATTTTAAGGTATCTTTTGTCTTGCCTTCAAGATTAAGAATGTCGGATTGTGGATTCCGGCTAACCCTTGAGGTTCGAACTCTAGGGTGCGCACGAAGAACACTCTCTTCCTAGCTCACTCGCTCAACTATCTCACGGCCTAGTTCGACGAACCCAAGGAACAAGAGACACAAGAGTTTATACTGGTTTGGGCCACCTTATGGTGTAATACCCTACTCCAGTGTGGTGTTGGTGGATTGCCTCACGGGCTAAGGATGAACTAGTACAATGGGTGAACAGCCTCAGGAGGAGAGGTGTTCTTGAGCTCGGCGAGCTGGTGGATGTGAGGATGGAACGGATCCGATCCAAGATGAGTCCATCCCTCACTACAGTGGTGGCTAGTCCTATTTATAGAGGCCCTGGTCCTCTTAAATGTTAGTCGGGAAGGTATCCCACAATGGCCATGTTTGAAGGGAGACAACTAGTACAAGTTGTCCTGACAAAATGTGGTCTTCGCCTACCAAAGGCTCTGGTGGTGACGCTGCTGTGGGCTCTGTGGTGACCTCTGTCCTGCCGGTCTTGGTCTTGTTGCACTGATATGGAAACCTTTGCCTGATGCCTCGAGGCTCCTCGCCTGCGTCTGCCTCTTTAGCACGAAAGAGGAAACTGGTACACTGCGCTCGCTGGCACCCGCCTGGCCTTGGTCGTCATGGCTCACTTCACATGAACTTCGTGAGGTGCCCCTTGCATAGATATCTCTGTTCCTCAGGAGCCAGCCAAGTGAGGTTGCCCTCAGGGAGGTCTTGGCGTCGTCCGCCTCGTGAGGCTTGGCCCATCACGAGGGTTGTCGTGGGTTTGTCACGGCAGATGTCCTCACTACGGGTTAGCTTAAAGGGGTTATACCGGACAAGGGGACACGAGGGGTTTTATACTAGTTCGGCCCCTTCGATGAAGGTAAGAGCCCACGTCTAGTTGTGATTGGTATTGCTAGAGTTTCGATGACCAGGGAACGAATCCACTTTTCCAGGCTCTCGAGTTGTTGTGTGTTGTCCTCAAACAGCGGCCGGGTCGTCCCTTTATATACATAGCTTGACGCCCGCCGGTTTACAGAGTCCCGAAGCCGGATCATAGATGTGTCCGGCTCGGTTTCTATTCCTCTAACTTACAATACAAGTTACATGACAGAGTCGGTTTACATCTACAGGCTTTAACCTGCCTTTGGGCCTTGGGCCTCCGTAAAGCGCCACCACCTTCACATCTTCATGGGTTTCTATCCTCATGGAGCTAACCTGGCCACTCCTAGCCGGTTTACCTCCATTAATCATATCCCCAACATTAGGCCCCAGATTGATTTGAACTCGTTCATGTCAATCTTCAATACTTAGAAAAATTCTTGCCCTGTCATCTTCATATAAACCTGGTAAACCGCTGTGATGTCATCCTTTAGATCCGTAGTAAACCACCCTAATGTCATCTATTCGTTGAAGCCGAAGATTCCCTTCATTAATGTATATCCAACCATCGAGGCGACACCCTTATTAACTATCCATTTTTGAGCTCCTCGATTCCGGCACTTGTCGCTTTATCGCTTCGCCTTATAAATAGGACCACGGGTCCTTCTCCTTTTCCCCTTCATCCCCTTCGCTTCTTCTTCCTCTTCACGACATCTCTGCCCCTGAGCGCCGCCGCCGTCACCGAGCTTCACCTCTGCTTCGACAAAGGCCGCTACATCGACCTGATCGTACCAGAGAAACGCGGTGATCCTCCGCTGCTTCCTCCTGCACCAGTAAGTTCCTCTTCTCCGTACCCCAGATCCGCCATTAGGGTTCGATGTTATTCATAGCTTGAAACTGTTCCTCCTTCAGCAATACTAATGGCCAGTTAAATCTGATTGTTTTCAGCACCTTTTGTAGTATAAACTCCTTTCTTCCTGTTAAGGCATCTTCTTGATATCAAACTCATATGAACTTACTGAATCTTTTGAGCGCTTCAGATTAGACCAAAATATATTTTAATTATCCAACATACAACAGATCTGAAATTCCCATACTAAACTGTGAAATCTGTTTTACCTTACTTAGCCTTAGCCCTTTTTCACCTTAAATCTATATCCTCTTTACCATATAGGCGGTTTACCTTTGTAAAACAACCTATCATATACCATTAGCCCTCTGGTGAACCGGACAAGCCTTTTACCTCCATTGTTATACTTCGGTTTAACAATATGTGCATTATTTTGTTCTGATATTACCTTGTCATTCATTATAGTATCAGCCTCCGGTTTGCACAATTTACATACCTGTATGTCTTTGTTCCGTCACATCTTATATATCACCATGAATGATTTGTAAACTGGTATTTCCTTTCAGCCTTTCGTTTGTAATGGCCAAACAGTTTTATGCTTGTAACTGGGCTCCTTCCCGGGTTACCGAAGAACAACTGAATGGAATGGTCAGGATAGGTACTTTGCCCAAAAAGAATGAGATCCAGTGGCGAGTTCCAGGAACGGAGAATCCCCCTACCCCTAAACAGGGTGAGGTAGTGGTATTTGTTGACCATATAGGCCGTGGTTTCAAACCGCCTGGGTTAAAAAATTTCCGGGATGTGCTTGCGAATTTCCAGCTCCATCCTCAATACATTGGACCCAACTCGGTGTCTAATATATGCAATTTCCAAGTCTTCTGTGAGGTGTACTTACAAGAAGAACCAACTGCTGAGTTATTTCGGGACTTTTTTCATCTGAACCAGCACACTGAATTCGTAGACAGACCCAACACTGAACTTGGTGGCGTCTCTATTTAAAAAAAGAAAGAGGTTGAATTCCCTCATGCCAAGCTGCACAGCCACCCCAAAGATTGGAACCAAACATGGTTCTACTGTAAAGATACTTCCCCTGAAGACGAGAATCCTCTGCCGGGTTACCGCGCCCACCGGCTTTCCAACACTCACCCACTGCTGCAACATTTGAGTACCGCAGAACAGGCCTCATGTGCCCCTCAACTCGCCAAGCTCTGGGCCTTTATGGCCAATGGTTTATCAGGCGTCGATTTTGTGCGTTGCTGGATATCCTAGAGCATCTTGCCATTAAGCCGCCACTCCGATTTAATGTGTGAGTACACTGGTGAATTAGAAGACTCCCAACGTCACATCAACCTTCAATTAACCAATGAGAAGTCACTGAAAGTCTCAAGAAGATTTTGAATGAATCAGAATTTGTCTGTCGTCAAACCAGCCTGAACCCCTTTTACACAAAAAAAACCGCCTGCTGTAAGTACTGTCCTTCCTTTTCATTTTCGACATCTTTTTTAAATTGTTCAACCCGTGAACATTCTTCTGCTTGTTTATAAACAGGGTGATGATCCATTCTAGAAGAAGAAACCCGCAGATAAAGAGGCAAAGCCATCCCGTGCCAAAACAAAAGCCATCAAGAGAACCTCAAAGCGGAAAACAGCTGAACGTATCAACATGGAACTTGATGAAGATGCAGATGAACCGGAAGTTGAGGTAGAACTTGATTCACTTGGCTCCCTTTTCATGCATCTCATTAACAGTGATACTTATCAGGAGGACGTGGAAGGCAGCTAGGATGATGACGTAGAGGTAATTACCCTTTTCCTCTGGTTCAGACTCTATGCCAACATAAAAAACCCGTCAAGCGGTCCAGAAAGTAAGCTTTTCTCATCCTCTTGCTTACTTGGATCCCACATTTATTTTGAAGACGCAGCAACACGAGGCTCGCCGGACAACCCGGCACAGTGGCCAATGGGTTACTTTGGCTGGTTTACCTGACACCCCGGTTCGGAAGCGCCGATCTGAGGTCTCTCCCACTTCTGACAATTCTTATCCCAAGGCAGGTTATTTCCGACAACCTCTTAATCCGTCTGATTCAAATTATTAGGTGACACCTCCCTCATCCTCTGGCGAGTCAACAATGACCCAACTCCCTCCTCTCAAAACGGTAGCTGGGTAAGTACTCAAACCCTTTCTTCAAATGTTTGCATATCTTGAATACTATGCTTAATTTTCACCTCTTTTATCTTTGTTTGCAGAGCCAAAGCCAGACCCAGCAAAAAAGCTCGGGTGAACAATCCGTCTGAAGACCAGGTGGTTCTTGAACATGAGCAAACTGGTGAACCGGACCGAACTGGTGAACCGGAGGGTCCCCATCCTGAAGCTACCTTTGATGAGCTACCCCCTCAAGATCATAATATCGACGAACAACCAGAAGCTGATACTGTTGTGCCTGATACTAAACCGGCAGCTCCAATCCAGGCTAGTCCAGTGAGGGCTACTGACACTCCACCATCACCCGTAGAAACTACTGGAGGCCAAGGCGATGATGTTATCATTACTGGCATGGGCCACAGCTCTCCTGGACATCCTGTAATATTGGCCAAACATAGTGCCAAGGAAGAGCGTGCTGCCATGGAGAAGGGTAAATGGAGCACTGATTTGTCAAGCTATGCTCATCTCAGCGCTAAAGAACTCCACTCTGGTTTTTTAAACCGTCTACACTCAAACCGTGATTATGAAGCCGGTTTGGTAAATCTGATGAAGGAACGCTATGAGGTATTTTCGTCACCTTTCCTTTCTGGATTCCAAAGTACATACATTAGTCCAAGTAGCCCCCAAGGGCCGGTTTATGATGTTAATCATAAACCATGACTTTGTAATATCTTAATCCTTGCATGTTGATCCTCAATATGTCATGTCCGTAGTAAAAACAAAACCGACACTTTATCATTGTATTCATGTAATTTTCATTCGTGTAGCCCCCAAAGGCCAGTTTAGCTTTGCGAGGTAAACCGGGTCTTAAATCAATGCATCAACTTTTGAACAGATGTACATTAGCCCCCAAGTGTTAAGGATAATGCTTGCATTGTACTTGAGACTTGTGAAAGATTTGTTGATAATAGAGTAAATAGGCATTAGCCCCCAAGTACAAAGTGCATAACTTGTTATACGCTTGGTGCTTAGAAAATACATATCCCGTTGTCGATATATCTTCGCCATTGCAGGCCGAGCTGAGTAAGAGGGATGCTCAAATCGCTGATCTTCAAGGGAACATAAAGTCTCAACAAACGGAAGCTTCCAAAGCCAAAGAGGAGCTGACCAATGCCCTGGCAACTATGGAGAAGCTGAAAGAGACTTTCAACAAGGAGCGTGCTGGCTGGGAAACAGAAAAGGCCGGTTTAACCAGGAAAGCCGAGGACGCAGAAGCAGCCCTGAAGCCAGTGGTAGACGAACTGACCGGCTTGAAGCGGCATTTTTATGCCATGACATCCGCGGTATTCGGTAAGTACCTCCTCATGTCTTTTTT
>NC_053028.1:323382574-323413480 GCF_003073215.2 Triticum urartu
CCACCTCCTTCTCGACATCCACAGCCGCGACAGCAGTTGCGAGTTTCCCCGCACCATCGTGGACACCGCCAACGTCCTGCACTGCATCTGCTGCCGCGGTCACCGTGCCCTGCAGATCTTCAGCCGCTGCGCCGGCATCGCCACGAGCGTCCGCCATGAGGAAGGCGATGAAGGCAAGGACGAGGTTGTGGTGGGTGAGAGCGAGACGGTGCGGTGGAGGAGAGCGAGATGACATAGTGGGAGAGAGGGAGACGATGCGGTAGGGAGGTGATTTGGGGGAAAATTGTAGGGGCGACACGATTTCCCCTCTTATACGATGGGGCGTTTCTGGCATGTTCCAGGGACACATGCTACCCCACGACCGCGGTCAGTTGCATGCACGCCTACGTGGCCTCACTGGTCGGAGTTAACGATCAAGCCATTCACCCCGACAACAACGTCCAGTTTGCTCGTTTGTGAGAGTTTCATCCAAGAGAGTGGGAAAGGTGAGGAAAAGTTAAGAGTGTGGGGATGAATGAGTACAGCTAAGGAACCAGGGGCACAGATGTAGAAATCCCTAAATTTAAACTCTGTTTAGCCCACTCTATATGATAGGTGGGACCCAACTGTCAGGTTTGACCTGGACTGGCTGGGTTGACTGCTGACCTCTTGATGATGTCATGCTAATGCAGTAATTTCATTTTTGATTTAATAATGAATTTAGAAAATGTTTAAAACTTTGAAAATTAATATAAAATAATCTATAAGTGAGATGAAAATAATGTATATATGAAAATTGCTCAGAAAAATACAATGAATCAGAACATGCAATCCGTTCATTTGTCAGATGCCTCTAGCATGTAGTACTGCATCAGGTCACCCCTTGCACCGCTTATTGCCATGTTATGCTTTGTGATGCTTTTGATTGCTATGTTATTTGTTGTGTTCCCCGTTCGATACTTCTTTTCCGGTAGACCCCGGGACCGCGGCTGAATTAGTGATCGACTATTTCACCGTCGAGGGTCCGTATCTGCCTCCAGAGCTTCCAGGCAAGCAAAACCCCCTTGATCATTCCTATATCACCCATTTACTTCTCTCTCATGCTTGCATCAGATTTTTCTACTGTTGTTCGTTTGACCTATTCTGATGCATAGCCTGATTTTGTAACCACCTATTGTTACCTGTTTGCCTATTATATATGCTTAGTATAGGTTGGTTAGTGATCCACCACTGACCCCTCACCTTGTCCCTGTTGCCCCCGCTTCATCACTGATGACTCAATCAACGTGATCGATGTGAAGAGCCTGATACATCACCTCACACCCCCTTAGTTGTACGACTTTGCAGAGCTATTATCGAGTGCCGAGGGTGATACCTCGTATAGCCCTTGTGGTGAGATCCCTGTAGTGTAGCTAATCGGTCGTGGTCTACGAAGGGTGATTCCTCCTTCACCACTCCCGATAATGACTCTGTCATGCAACACCTCAAGTGTGAACCCTCGAGGGTGATTCCTCCAAGTTCACCTTGATGGTTACATCAAGTGGAATCCATCGAGGGTGATTCCTCGGATTCCCCCTTGGTGTTATGGACACAAAGTTACTTTGACTTACCCTGAGAACCATGTTAAAGATGGGTCGGGCCCGAGGGGTACCCACGAGAGTTACTGAAGTCAGGTTGACCTGGAGGGTACCCGCGAGAAAATTACGAGGCACGGTCGGGCAGGTAGACCGCCCTGGAGTGGGCTGGGCCTGGCCCTTGCCGTAAGTCCTTGAGACAGGGCGACATGAGCATTGATCGTCACTGCGCGCTCCCAAGACACTAACGAGATTGGGTATTTGATCTGAGTTGGTCATTGACCTATACGCACTAACCACAACGCATGAACAGTTATGGGCACTCGGCGTCATACGATTTCTCGCGAAAGCTCTTCAAAAGTTAGCGATTGAGCGGCTCGCGCCCGGGTAGTCCGCATAAGCACCTCCCTTGTATAAGGAGGTAGCCAGGACTGATCCTGGCCATCCATGCAACTTGCAGGAGTGCAATGGGCGATGGGCCCAAGACCCCTATGCGCTTATGATGTAGACCGGCGTGCTGGCCTCTCTGTTGAGACTAGGTAGGACTACGACGTTTTGATCTTTCGAGGACAGGCATTACCCAGGAAAGTATGTCCGGCCGGAGTAATCGAGCATGATGCGCAATGTGGTGCACCCCTACAGGGAAGTTTATCTATTTGAATAGCCGTGTCCACGGTAACAGGTCGACTTGGAGTTGTATCCTGATCTATACAACTAGAACCAGATACTGGAGATGATGGCTCCGGGATTGCGTTCTCGCAAGCAGTCGAGAAAGGATCTCTGGGCGTTAATACTACAACATGCTTGCTACTTATAATATGATAATCTGCACTCTTCTAATCCTTCAAGATGCTTCAAGATCCTTGCCTTCGATAGGCTAGGCTTCCCCCCTCTTCTAGCATTTCTACAGCTCAGTCCTAAGATATAGCCCCATTCCTTTGATACTGATGCATACTTAGTTTAGATCTGATGTAAGTCTTGCGAGTACTTTGGATGAGTACTCACGGTTGCTTTGCTACATCTTTTTCCCCTATACCCAATTGCTGCGATCAGATGGAGGATCCTAGGAGCCAGATGCCACCACATACGACTACTACTACCCCGACGGAGCCTACTACTACATGGAGACCACCGATGACCAGGAGTAATTTGGAGGCTCCGAGGTAGGAGGCCTTGCCTTTTCGATCATTGTTGGTTTTGTGCTAGCGTTCTTAAGGCAAACTTGTTTAACTTATGTCTGTACTCAGACATTGTTGCTTCCACTGACTCGTTTGTATTCGAGCTTATGTATTCGAGCCCTCGAGGCCTCTGGCTAGTAATATCAAGCTTGTATGGTTTAAATTTGTGTTGTGATATCTCCCCGTGAGCCCCTGATCTTGACCATACACATTTGCGTGTATGATTAGTGTACGATTGAATCGGGGCGTCACACCTGGCAACATTGGGCTCTGACTCGAGCCGATGATAGGAGAAGCATGTTGGTCCAATAGATCTTGGTTTGGACAAGCGCAGACATGGAGTAGCGCGGGCCCTAGGTTAGCACGTCGAATCAACCATCATAGTCAATGCGATTAGATGACTCATTAGCGGCATCAGATGGCACACTGCCATCATTACAAATCATTTCCCATGGATGACATGTTGGGGAACATAGTAATTTTAAAAAAAATTCCTACGCACACGCAAGATCATGGTGATGCATAGGAACGAGAGGGGAGAGTGTCGTCCACGTACCCTCGTAGACCGTAAGCGGAAGCGTTATGAGAACACAATTGATGTAGTCGTACGTCTTCATGATCTGACCGATCCAAGTACCGAACGTACGGCACCTTCGAGTTCAGCACACGTTCAGCTTGGTGATGTCCCACAAACTCCGATTCAGTAGAGCTTCGAGGGAGAGTTCCGTCAGCACGACGGCGTGACGACGGTGATGATGCTACCGACGCAGGGCTTCGCCTAAGCACCGCTACGATATTACCGAGGTGGATTATGGTGGAGGGGGGCACCGCACACGGCTAAAAGATCAATTGATCAACTTGTGTGTCTATGGAGTGCCCCCTTCCCCCGTATATAAAGGAGTGGAGGAGGGGGAGAGGCCGGCCCTCCTGGGCGCACCCCAAGGGAAGTCCTACTCTCACCGGGAGTAGGACTCCAACCCTTCCAAGAGTAGGAGTAGGAGAGAGGGAAGGAGGAGAGAGGGGGAAGGAAAGGGGGGCGCTGCCCCCTCCTTGCCCAATTCAGACTAGAGGGAGAGGGGGCGCACGGCCTGCCCTGGCCGCCCCTCTGATGACCCAAAAGTATAGGGGATCTATTGTAGTCCTTTCGATAAGTAAGAGTGTCGAACCCAATGAGGAGCAGAAGGAAATGATAAGCAGTTTCCACCAAGGTATTCTCTGCAAGTACTGAAATAAGTGGTAACAGATAGTTTTGTGATAGGATAAATTGTAAGGAGCAACAAGTAACAAAATTAAATAAAGTGCAGCAAGGTGGACCAATCCTTTTTGTAGCAAAGGACAAGCCTGGACAAACTCTTATATAGAAAAAAGCGCTCCCGAGGACACATGGGAATATCGTCAAGCTAGTTTTCATCACGCTCATATGATTTGCGTTCGGTACTTTGATAATTTGGTATGTGGGTGGACCGGTGCTTGGGTACTACCCTTACTTGGACAAGCATCCCACTTATGATTAACCTCTATTGCAAGCATCCGCAACTACAACAAAAGTATTAAGGTAAACCTAACCATAGCATGAAACATATGGATCCAAATCAGGCCCCTTATGAAGCAACGCATAAACTAGGTTTAAGCTTCTGTCACTCTAGGCAGCCCATCATCTACTTATTTACTCCCAATGCCTTCCTCTAGTCCCAGACAATGTGAAGTGTCATGTAGTCGACGTTCAACATAACACCACTAGAGGGAGAGACAACATACATCTCATCAAAAATATCGAACGAATACCAAATTCACATGACTACTATAGCAGACTTCCTACCATGTCCTCAGGATCGAAAGTAACTACTCACAAAGAATAAACATGTTTCTTATAATCAGAGGGTATTAATATGCATATAGGAATCTGAACATATGAATCTCCACCAATTAAACCAACTAGCATCAACTACAAGGAGTAATTAACACTACTAGCAACTACTAGCACCAATCCCGGACTTGGAGACAAGAATTGGAATACAAGAGATGAACTAGGGTTTCGAGAGAGATGGTGCTGATGAAGATGTTGATGGAGATTGCCCTCTCCCAATGAGAGGAGCGTTGGTGATGACGATGGCGACGAATTTCCCCCTCCGGGAGGGAAGTTCCCACCGCAGAACAGCTCCACCAGAAGCCCTAGATTGGTTCCGCAAGGTTCTCCGCCTCGTGGCGCGGAGTTTCGTCCAGAGAAGATGGATTAATGATTTTTTTCCTCATCGAAAGACTCCATATAGCAGAAGATGGCCATCGGAGGGCCACCAGGGGGCCCACATGTTAGGGGGCGCGCCCAGGGGGGTAGGGCGCCCTCCCACCCTCATGGGCAGGGTGTGCCCCCCTGGTGAAGTTCTTGCTCTCAGTATTTTTTATATATTTGGAAAACGTCTTCCGTGGAGTTTCAGGACTTTTGGAGCTGTGCAAAATAGGTCTCTAATATTTGCTCCTTTTCCAGCCCAGAATCCCAGCTGCCGGCATTCTCCCTCTTTATGTAAACCTTGTAAAATAATAGAGAATAAGCATAAGTATTGTGACATAATGTGTAATAACAGCCCATAGTGCAATAAATATCGATATAAAAGCATGATGCAAAATGGACGTATCAACTCCCCCAAGCTTAGACCTCGCTTGTCCTCAAGCAAAAAGCCGAAATCGAAAAATATGTCCAAATGTTTAGAGATAGAGGTGTCGATAAAAATAAAATACGGACATGAGCGCATCATGATCATTCTTAGAACAACAACTTATATAATTCTTGTTATATGATTTCTTATGCTAGACTAATAATTCAATCACAATATCAAGTATGAATCGCAAACTTCATTGAAAACTAACTAACTATAATCTCAGTCATTGGAGAAATTGCAATTTATCATAACATAGGAAAGAGTCAATATATAAGAGCTTTTCAACAAGTCCACATACTCAATTATCATATTGTCTTTCACAATTGCTGACACTCACGCAATACTTATGGGTATGGAGTTTTAATCGAACACAGAGAAAGATAGGGGCTTATAGTTTTGCCTCCCAATGTCTTACCTCGAGGGTAATGTCAACAATAATAGTTCATGAAAACACACATCCAATTAGTCATATATACCAGGATCTTTCCAACATACTGTGCTTGCCAAAGGAATAAAATGTAAAAAGGAAAGGTGAAGATATCCATGACTCTTATGCAGGGTAGGAGATAAAAGTAAAAGATAGGCCCTTCGCAGAGGGAAGCAGAGGTTGTCATGCGCTTTTATGGTTGGATGCACAAAATCTTAATGCGAAAGAACGTCACTTTATATTGCCACTTGTGATATGGACCTTTATTATGCAGTCTGTCACTTTTATTTCTTCCATATCACACGATCGTATAATGCTTATTTTCTCCCACACTAATAAGTCATACATATTTAGAGAGCAATTTTTATTGCTTGCACCAATGACAACTTACTTGGAGGATCTTACTCAATCCATAGGTAGGTATGGTGGACTCTCATGGCAAGACTGGTTTAAGGGTATTTGGAAGCACAAGTAGTATCTCTACTTGGTGCGATGAATTTGGCTAGCATGAGGGGGAAAGGCAAGCTCAACCATGTTGGATGATCCATGACAATATAATTTATCCCAGATGTAAGAAAACATAACCCATTACATTATCTTCCTTGTCCAACGTCAACTCTTTAGCATGTCATATTTTAATGAGTGCTCACAATCATAAAAGATGTCCAAGATAGTATGTCTATATGTGAAGACCTCTCTTTCTTTATTACTTCCTATTAATTACAACGATGACCAAAACTATGTTTGTCAACTCTCAACAACTTTTATTCATCATACTTTTTTTTCTATGTGAGCTCATTACTCTCCATAAGATCCATAAGATATCTTTGTTTCTTTTTATTTCTTTCTCTTTTCTTTTATTCACTTAGGATCATGGCAAAATAATCAAGCCCTTGACTCAACACTAATCTTTATTATATATAGCTCACGGACTCGATTACATAGAAGGATAATAAAGCAAAACTCACAACTAGATCATACTAAGAACTTTTATTCTACAAGATAAAGATATTACCAAAAGGATCAAACTAAGAAAATGGTAGAGATGAAAGTGATGGTGATACGATACCGGGGCACTCCCCCAAGCTTGGCAGTTGCCAAGTGGAGTGCCCATACCCATTGCTCAGTTCTTCTTTGTTGGTGAAGAAGGTGATGGTTTTGTTGATGGCGTAGGCTTCTTCCTTAATTTGCACTTGAGGACAGAATTTTGGTCCCTTAGGTCCTCGATCTCCTGCTCCGGGCTCAGTATCTTTTTGTATAGTTCCTTCTTGTTTTCCTGCAAGAGGCAAAAAAGGGATAAACTCGATCTTAGGTTTCTTTACCCTATCCGGGAGGATTGACTTTTTGAACTTCACATGCATTTCCCTAGGTTGAGGTAGTGGGACTTCATCTTCATCTGAGCTCGTCTCCTCATTTCCCTTGGGTTCATAGTCCTCTTCTTCTTCCGTAGTCCAACCGCAATGCTACACATCCCCATAGACCTTAGGATCTGCAAGGTAATCAGCCACATAGCTTTCTCCTTCCGAATCCTGGGACGACATGTTGCTCTATTTGTAGCAGGACAGCTCAAAACAAAGACAAGAGATATTTGCGTGATACGGGAGGCAAAACCCCCGGGAGATTATATAATGAATTTTTACTGACCAAAATACGTGTCGTGTACGAAAACGGAGTCCAGAGAGCACACGAGGTAGGGGGGCGCATCCAGGGGGGTAGGGCGCGCCCTCCACCCTCGTGGGGCCCTCGTGTCCTTCCCGGATCGCTTCTTATTTTTCTATTTTTCTAAGTATTCCAAAACGGAGAAATATTGCCTTAAAAACAGTTTTGGAGTCGGTTTACTTACCGTACCACATACCTATTCCTCTTTGGAGTCTAAAACATTCCGGAAAGTGTCCCTTATGTATTCCTCTGGGGTTACGGTTTCAATAACATTGGTTTCAACATTTATGGGATTACCTGAGATATAGTGTTTGATTCTTTGACCGTTCACCACCTTCGGAGTTGTGCCTTCGAAGTTGTTGATTTTTACGGCACCGGAATGATAGGCCTCCTCGATAACGTAAGGGCCTTCACATTTAGAGAGAAGTTTTCCTGCAAAAAATCTTAAACGAGAGTTGTATAGCAATACATAATCACCTACATTAAACTCACGCTTTTGTATCCTTTTGTCATGCCATCTTTTAACTTTTTCTTTAAACAACTTGGCATTTTCATAGGCTTGGGTTCTCCATTCATCAAGTGAGCTAATATCAAATAACCTCTTCTCACTGGCAAGTTTGAAATCATAATTGAGTTCTTTAATATCCCAATATGCCTTGTGTTCTAGTTCGAGAGGTAAGTGACATGCTTTTCCATAAACCATTTTATACGGAGACATACCCATAGGATTTTTATATGCAGTTCTATAGGCCCATAATGCATCATCAAGTTTCTTGGACCAATTCTTTCTAGATCTATTAATAGTCTTTTGCAAAATTAATATGAGATCTCTATTACTCAATTCTACTTGACCACTAGACTGTGGGTGATAAGGAGATGCAGTTCTATGATTGACATCATACTTAGCAAGCATTTTACGGAAAGCACCATGAATAAAATGTGAACCACGATGAGTCACTAAATATCTAGGGACTCCAAATCTTGGAAAAATAACTTCTTTAAGAATTTTAATAGAAGTGTTATGATCAGGACTACTAGTTGGAATAGCTTCTACCCACTTAGTAACGTAATCAACAACAACTAAAATATGTGTATATCCATTAGAGGAAGGAAAGGGTCGCATATAGTCAAAGCCCCAAACATCAAATGGTTCAATAACAAGTGAATAATTCATGGGCATTTCTTGACGTCTACTAATATTACCAATTCTTTGACATTCATCACAAGATAAGACAAACTTACGGGCATCCTTGAAGAGAGTAGGCCAATAAAAACCAGATGGAAATACCTTATGTGCAGTTCTATCTCCAGCATGGTGTCCTCCATAAGCTTCAGAGTGACACTTGCGTAAGATCTGTTCCTGTTCATGCTCAGGTACACAACGTCTAATAACACCATCTACTCCTTCTTTATAAAGATGTGGGTCATCCCAAAAGTATTGCCTCAAATCATAGAAGAACTTTTTCTTTTGCTGGTATGTGAAACTAGGTGGTATAAACTTAGCAACAATGTAGTTAGCATAATCAGCATACCATGGAGTAGTATGAGAAGCGTTTATGACATTTAATTGCTCACCCGGAAAACTATCATCAATAGGTAGTGGGTCATCAAGAACATTCTCTAACCTAGACAAGTTGTCTGCAACAGGGTTCTCAGCTCCCTTTCTATCAACAATATGTAAGTCAAATTCTTGTAGCAAGAGAACCCATCTAATAAGTCTAGGTTTAGCATCTTTCTTTTCCATGAGATATTTAATAGCAGCGAGATCAGTGTGAATAGTTACTTTACAATCAACAATATAAGGTCTGAACTTATCATAAGAAAATACAATTGCTAAGAATTCTTTTTCAGTGGTAGCATAATTTCTTTGAGCATTGTCTAGAGTTTTACTAGCATATTGAATAACATTTAATTTCTTATCAACTCTTTGCCCTAGAACAACACCTACAACATAATCACTGGCATCACACATAATTTCAAAGGGTAAATTCCAATCAGGTGGCTGATCAATAGGTGCACAAATCAATGCTTTCTTAAGTATTTCAAATGCTTCTACACAATCATCATCAAAAACAAATGGTATATCTTTTTGTAATAAATTAGTCAGAGGTCGAGAAATTTTTGAGAAGTCCTTAATGAACCTCCTATAAAATCCGGCATGACCAAGGAAACTTCTTATACCTTTGATGTCCTTGGGACATGGCATCTTTTCAATAGCATCAACCTTGGCTTTATCCACTTCAATGCCTCTTTCAGAAACTTTATGCCCCAAGACAATACCTTCATTAACCATAAAGTGGCACTTTTCCCAATTCAAGACAAGATTAGTTTCTTCGCATCTCTGCAAAACTCAATCAAGGTTGCTTAAGCAATCATCAAAAGAAGATCCATAGACGGAAAAGTCATCCATGAAAACCTCACAAATCTTTTCACAAAAGTTAGAGAATATAGCCATCATGCATCTTTGAAAGGTAGCAGGTGCATTACATAAACCAAAAGGCATACGTCTATAAGCAAAAGTACCAAAAGGGCATGTAAAAGTAGTCTTTGATTGATCTTTGGCTGACACAGGTATTTGAGAGAAACCAGAATAACCATCTAGAAAGAAAAAATGTGTATGTTTGGATAATCTTTCTAGCATTTGATCGATAAAAGGTAAGGGGTAATGATCCTTTTTAGTTGCCTTATTTAATTTGTGGAAATCAATTACCATCCTATAACCTGTAATAATTCTTTGAGGAATCAATTCATCTTTATCATTAGGAACGACAGTAATACCTCCCTTCTTAGGGACACAATGAACATGACTTACCCACTGACTATCAACAACGGGATAGATTATACCTGCCTCAAGGAGCTTTAGTATTTCCTTTCTTACCACTTCTTTCATTTTAGGATTCAGCCGGCGTTGATGATCACGAACTGGTTCAGTATCTTCTTCCAAATTAATTTTATGTTGACATAGAGTGGGACTAATGCCCTTAAGATCATCAAGAGTATACCCAATAGCAGCATGGTGCTTCTTCAGAGTTTTCAATAATCTCTCTTCCTCATGCTCTGAAAGGTTAGCACTAATAATAACAGGGTATATCTTTTTCTCATCAAGATAAGCATATTTAAGAGTATCAGGTGCTACGTCTTGAGCTTGCGTTGGTTTTCCCCGAAGAGGAAGGGGTGATGTAGCAGAGTAGCGTAAGTATTTCCCTTAGTTTTTGAGAACCAAGGTATCAATCCACTAGGAGCCCACGCTCAAGTCCCTCGTACCTGCACAAAGCGATAGCTACTCACAACCTACGTGATTAGGGGTTGTCAAGCCCTTCACGGTCACTTACGACAGTGATATCTGATAGATAGAATATTTTTGGTATTTTTGATATAAAGATGCAAAGTAAAAAGTAAAAGTAAAGTAAATAGCAAAATAATATAAAAGTGATGGAGATTGATATGATGAGGATAGACCCGGGGGCCATAGGTTTCACTAGCGGCTTCTCTTAAGAACATAAGTATTCTACGGTGGGTGAACAAATTACTGTTGAGCAATTGATAGAATTGAGCATAATTATGAGAATATCTAGGCATGATCATGTATATAGGCATCACGTCCGTGACAAGTAGATCGAAACGATTCTGCATCTACTACTATTACTCCACTCATCGACCGCTATCTAGCATGCATCTAGAGTATTAAGTTAAAAACAGAGTAACGCCTTAAGCAAGATGACATGATGTAGAGAGATAAATTCATGCAATATGAAATAAACCCCATCTTGTTATCCTCGATGGCAACGATACAATACGTGTCTTGCTGCCCCTTCAGTCACTGGGTAAGGACACCGCAAGATCGAACCCAAAGCTAAGCACTTCTCCCATGGCAAGAACTACCAATCTAGTTGGCCAAACCAAACGGATAATTCGAAGAGACTTGCAAAGATAACCAATCATGCATAAAAGAATTCAGAGAAGATTCAAATATTATTCATAGATAGACTTGATCATAAACCCACAATTCATCGGTCTCAACAAACACACCGCAAAAAGAAGATTACATCGAATAGATCTCCACAAGAGAGGGGGAGAACTTTGTATTGAGATTCAAAGAGAGAGAAGAAGCCATCTAGCTACTAACTAATGGACCCAAAGGTCTCAGGTAAACTACTCACACTTCATCGGAGAGGCTATGATGATGTAGAAGCCCTCCGTGATGATGGCCCTCTTCCGGCGGAGCTCCGGAACAGGCCCCAAGATGGGATCTCGTGGATACAGAAAGTTGCGGCGGTGGAATTAGGTTTTTGGCTCCCCGTCTGATCATTTGGGGGTACGTGTGTATATATAGGAGGAAGGAGTACGTCGGTGGAGCACCGAGGGGCCCACGAGGCAGGGGCGCGCCCTAGGGGGGCGCCCCACCCTCGTGACCCTCTTTGCTTCCTTGGCAGTAGGGTCCAAGTCTCCTGGATCACGTTCGGTGAGAAAATCACGTTTCCCGAAGATTTTATTCCGTTTGGACTCCGTTTGATATTCCGTTTCTGAAACACCTGAAATAGGCAAAAAACAGCAATTCTGGGCTGGGCCTCCGGTTAATAGGTTAGTCCCAAAAATAATATAAAAGTGGAAAATAAAGCCCAATATAGTCCAAAACAGTAGATAATATAGCATGGAGCAATCAAAAATTATAGATACGTTGGAGACGTATCAGGCATCCCCAGCTTAATTCCTGCTCGTCCTCGAGTAGGTAAATGATAAAAAGAGAATTTTTGATGCGGAGTGCTACTTGGCATAATTTCAATGCAAATCTTCTTAATTGTGGTATGAATATTCAGATTAGAAAGATTCAAGACAAAAGTTTATATTGACATAGAAAATAATAATACTTCAAGCATACTAACAAAGCAATTATGTCTTCTCAAAATAACATGGCCAAAGAAAGTTATCCCTACAAAATCATATAGTCTGGCTATGCTCCATCTTCCCCACACAAAGTATTTAAATCATGCACAACCCCGATGACAAGCCAAGCAATTGTTTCATACTCTAACTTCTTCAAAACTTTTTCAATCTTCACGCAATACAGGAGCGTGAGCCATGGATATAGCACTATAGGTGGAATAGAATGGTGGTCGTGGAGAAGACAAAATGGAGAAGATAGTCTCACATCAACTAGGCGTATCAACGAGCTATGGAGATGCCCATCAATAGATATCAATGTGAGTGAGTAGGGATTGCCATGCAACGGATGCACTAGAGCTATAAGTATATGAAAGCTCAAAAAATAAGCTAAGTGGGTGTGCATCCAACTTGCTTGCTCATGAAGACCTAGGGAAATTTGAGGAAGCCCATCATTGGAATATACAAGCGAAGTTCTATAATGAAAAATTCCCACTAGTATATGAAAGTGATAACATGAGCGACTCTCTACTATGAAGATCATGGTGCTACTTTGAAGCACAAGTGTGGTACAAGGGTAGTAACATTGTCCCTTCTTCTTTTTCTCTCATTTTTTTATTTTCTTTGGGCTTTCTTTGCTCTTTTTTTTTCTTTTTTTTATTTTTCGTCCTGGAGTCTCATCCCGAATTATGGGGGAATCATAGTCTCCATCATTCTTTCCTCACTAGGACAATGCTCTAATAATGATGATCATCATACTTTTATTACTTATAACTCAACAATTACAACTTGATACTTAGAACAAAATATGACTCTATATGAATGCATCCGGCGGTGTGCCGGGATATGCAATATGACAATGATGAATGTGTCATGAACGGAACGGTGGAAAGTTGCATGGCAATATATCTCGGAATGGCTATGGAAATGCCATAATAGGTAGGTATGGTGGCTGTTTTGATGTAGCGACCCAGACCTCAAACGGGTCCAATCTGTGCTCAGTCTCATCCTGGATCAGTAATGCTGACACCACACAGTACTTGGAGGATTTATAATAGAGTAGCAATCACACACTTATTACATCGAGTGTCTCCATAGAGAACTTATTACAATAAATATGGCTTAAGGCCATCTAATAACGATAACAGCGGAAGGCTTGGAAGATAAGTGAGTCCATCAACTCCAACGGGCATCACTGAGTATAGAACCACGACCTAAAAACTCCTTATTTGTCATCTGAAAAAGTCTGCAACATTAACGTTGCAGCCCGAAACGGGTCAGCACATGGAATATGCTGGCAAGAGTAACACATAGAGAGTAATGGAATGAAACAGCTATACTATATGCATATTTGGCTGGTGGAGAGCTCTATGGTTACAGTTTTGCGTAAAGCCAATTTTTCCCTACTGTAAAGGAATAAATTTTAATTAACTATCATGGTAGTTGTTAAGCATTGAGAATGGTTGACAGCATTCTCAATCCCAATTAAGCATCATCATTAAACAAAACCCAACAAAATTAATTTAGAGTAACATGTTGAGATTCACATGATAATCCAAGTACTAGATACTCAAGTTGTCCATAACCGGGGACACGGCTAATCATGATTAGTTTATACACTCTGCAGAGGTTTGCGCACTTTTCCCCACAAGACTCGATCGCCTCCGTTTGGTTTCTCGCACTACATGGTGTTTGAGAAGACGGATGACCGAGACATAGTCTTTCAAAAGCGCTAGCACCTTACGATGGATAGACCTTTACACCTACTTTCCCCTACATCTTCTAGTCTACCCTGTAAGAGTTCGCACGACTTACTCAACTATGCTAGAGCCCATAATAGCTTGTGGCTGCACACGGAAGTTTCTAGTATGAAAAATCTCATGATCCCTTTGGGCCTGGGTGGCGGTCCATAGAGAAAACAGGCAATCCTGGAATACCCAGGTACCTCAATCCACCCAGATGTGTGTTTAAGTTGCCACCTTAGATAAACCATTAGTTTAACAAACTCACATCTGTCATGGATATCACTCACCCAATCCACGTCTACAAGCATAGCATGGCATAAAAGGCAAACGTAGAAGTAACTCCCAAAGGTTTAAAAATAAACAGGTAATAGGTACTACCTCAACTACTTCCCATCCCACAATTTAATTAGATCCTAATCATGCAATGTTCGAGGATTGATCTAATGCAATAAAACTGGGTAGTAGGAGGTATGATCAAAGTGTTACTTGCCTTGCTGATGATCCGCGAAACCTAGAGATTCGAAGTAACAGGAGGCGCACTCCGGGTATTCTATCACAGACAAACAAACAAGCATACAATAAGTATTCATCTAATGCACATGTAAAACACAAATAAGAGATCTAACCAGAAAGTTCAACTTAAGAACTCCGGTTTGCAAAAAGAATCAAATCAAACGAAGCAACGAAAGTCAAACGGCAAAAGAAACAGGGTTCGTTTACTATTCTGGATCTAAGGCAATTTTTACAGTGGCAAAAACTTGTTTAAGTTGGTTAAACAGATAGATGGTTTCGAGACAAAACTCCAGGCGCTTGAATCGCCTGAATCTGATAAATGAGCGAAAAGTTATACTAAAACGAAAATCGGATCAGGAATTGCGATCAGAAAAATCGCGGATTTAATCCGAGAAAAAGAAAAACAACGAAACGTTTGCGCTAGAACGAACGAAAGACGAACGCTCGCTATTAAATAAATCGGGAAAACCGATCTATTAAAAAAACCGAAACTAATAAAAAAATCGAGCAAAATCGTCGGAAAAACCGAACGGTTTTTCAGAAAAAAACCGGTGTCTAAAAAAAATCTACCCGGCAACTCCGGCGAGAATCGGCGGCGGCGGCGGCGGTCGGCGGGGCTAGGGCGGGGCGGCGGCTAGGGTTTGGGGAGGCTCCGGGCTGGGCTCCCCGGCTTATAAAGCCCGATCGGGCCTGGTGTCCAGGTCGGACACGACCCGTAGGTCGGTTGCGTTTTTTTAAATATTCCGCGCAGAAAAACAAATAAAAGAAATACTAAACGGACTCCAAAAATCCCGAAATAAAATTTCCCGGGCTTCTAAAATCAAGCCGCACAAGGTGAACATTTATGTGGGGCCTAAATGCAATTTTGAAAAACGCACATTTTTCCTAAATTCAAATAAAATATGAAAAACTCCAAAATAAAATCTTATTTGATTATTATTAAATCCTCAATATTTCTTTATCTTGGGAAAGTCATTTTATTCCCACTCTCACATTTTTGTAATAGAAATAATTGATGATAAAATAATTAAAATCAAATGATCCTATTCTCAAAATTTGAGAAAACTCAAATATGAAAATAACGAAATCCCCAACTCTCTCCGTGGGTCCTTGAGTTGTGTAGAATTTCTAGGATCAAAACCAAAAGCAAATAAAATATGATATGCAATGATGATCTAGTGTATAACATTCCAAATTGAAAATTTGGGATGTACATTTGAGGAAGGTATATGGTAGGTGTATGATACCGGCGAAAGTTGCACGATATTAGAGAGGCTAGCAAGGGTGGAAAGGGTGAGAGTGCGTATAATCATGGACTCAACATTAGTCATAAAGAAACTCATATACTTATTGCAAAAATTTAGAAGTTATCAAAGCAAAGTATTACGCGCATGCTCCTAGGGGGATAGATTGGTAGGAAAAAGACCATCGCTCATCCCCGACCACTCATAAGGAAGAAAATCAATAAATAAATCATGCTCCGACTTCATCACATAACGGTTCACCATACGTGCATGCTACGGGAATTAAAAACTTCAACACAAGTATTCTTTAAATTCACAACTACTCAACTAGCATGATTTTAATATTATCACCTCCATATCTCAAAACAATTATCATGCTTCAATCTTTTCTTAGTATTCAACACACTCAAAAGAAAGTTTCACAAATCTTGAATACCAAGCATATTATTATTAGGCAAATTACCATGCTATTAAGAGACTCTCAAATTAATTTAAGTGAAGCATGAGAGATCAATAGTTTCTTTAAAACATATCCACCACCGTGCTCTAAAAGATCTAAGTGAAGCACATAGAGCATAACTACTTAGCTCAGAAAGATATAAGTGGAGAAAATAGAGCAAAATTATCTAGCTCAAATGATATAAGTGAAGCACATAGAGCAAAATTACTAGCTCAAAAGATATAAGTGAAGCACATAGAGAAATTACTAGATCAAAAGATATAAGTGAAGCACATAGAGCAAAACTACTTAGCTCAAAAGATATAAGTGAAGCACATAGAGCAAAATTATCTAGCTCAAAGATATAAATGAAGCACATAGAGTATTCTATCAAATTTTAATTCATGTATGGCTCTCTCAAAAGGTGTGTACAACAAGGATGATTGTGGCATACTAACAAACAAAGACACAAATAATACAAGACGCTCCAAGCAAAACACATATCATGTTGGTGAATAAAAATATAGCTCCAAGTAAATTACCATGGAAGTGGACGAAACGAGGGGATGCCTTCCGGGGCATCCCCAAGCTTTGACTTTTTGGTGTCCTTGGATTATCTTGGGGGTTCCATGGCATCCCCAAGCTTAGGCTCTTGCCACTCCTTGTTCCATGATCCATCAAAAGAATTCACCCAAAACTTGAAAACTTCACAACACAAAACTCAAAATAGAAAACTCGTGAGCTCCGTTAGCGAAAGAAAACAAAAGACCACTTCAAAGGTACTGTAATGAACTCATTCTTTATTTATATTGGTGTTAAAACTACTGTATTCCAACTTCTCTATGATTATAAACTATTTTACTAGCCATAGATTCATCAAAATAAGCAAACAACACACGAAAAACAGAATCTGTCAAAAACAGAACAGTCGTAGTAATCTGTAGCTAGCGCAAGATTCTGGAACCCCAAAAATTCTAAAAAAATTCTGGACGTGAGGAATTTATCTATTAATCTTCAAAAAAAATAAAATAGAACTCTTCAAATAAAAATGACAGCAGTTCTCGTGAGCTGCTAAAGTTTCTGTTTTTTACAGCAAGTTCAACAAGACTTTCCCCAAGTCTTCCCAACGGTTCTACTTGGCACAAACACTAATTAAACACAAAAACACAACCAAAACAGAGGTTAAATAATTTATTTATTAAATAACAGCAAGGATAATATTGGGTTGTCTCCCAACAAGCGCTTTTCTTTAAAGCTTATAGCTAGGCATAATATTTCAATGATGCTCACATGAAAGACAAGAATTGAAGCACAAAGAGAGCATCATAAAACACGTGACAAACACATTTAAGTCTAACATACTTCCTATACATAGGCTATTATAGGCAAATAAATTATCAAGGAAAGCAAAAACTAGCATATGCAAGGAAGCCGGAAAGAAACAATAACAATCTCAACATAACGAGAGGTAATTTACTAACATGAAAATTTTACCACCATATTTTACTCTCTCATAATAATTATATGTAGGATCATAAGCAAATTCAACAAAATAGTTATCACATAAAATATTTCAACACGATCCACACGCATGCAAAGTTGACACTCTTCTAAAATAGTGGGATTAACATTAACTAAAGTCATGACCTTTCCAAACGCACTTTTATCAAAAACTTCATAAGATTGGAAATTCTCCAAATATGTGGGATCTAAAGTTGACATTCTTCCAAACCCACTTTCAATATTATTGCAAATATTATAATCAATCTCATATTCATCATGGGGCTTAAATAAATTTTCAAGATCACAAGAAGAATCGCCCCAATCATGATCATTGCAACAAGTAGAGGACATAGCAAAACTAGCATCCCCAAGCTTAGGGTTTTGCATATTATTAGCACATTTTATATTAATAGAATTTATACTATCATCATTGAAATCATGCTTTTTATTAAAAGATATATCATGAATCGCTATAATACTATCACACTTTTCAGATTCACGATTTAAGCAAAACCTCATAAAGATAATCTAGTGCACAAAACTCACTAGCAATTGGTTCAACATAACTGGATCTTTAGGTTCTCTGTTTAGTAACAAATAAATGACTATTCCAACCATACGAGCAAACAAGAAACAGGCAAAAGAGGCAAATAGAGAGGGAGGATAGAGAGAGAGAGGGCAAATAAAACGGCAAGGGTGAAGTGGGGGAGAGGAAAACGAGAGGCAAATGGCAAATAATGTAATGCGAGAGATAGGGATTGTGATGGGTACCTTGGTATGTTGACTTTTTGCGTAGACTCCCCAGCAACGGCACCAGAAATCCTTCTTGCTACGTCTTGAGCTTGCGTTGGTTTTCCCCGAAGAGGAAGGGATGATGCAGCAGAGTAGCGTAAGTATTTCCCTCAGTTTTTGAGAACCAAGGTATCAATCCAGTAGGATCCCACGCTCAAGTCCCTCGTACCTGCACAAAGCGATAGCTACTCGCAACCAACGCGATTAGGGGTTGTCAAGCCCTTCATGGTCACTTATGAGAGTGAGATCTGATAGATAGAATATTTTTGGTATTTTTGATATAAAGATGCAAAGTAAAAAGTAAAAGAAAAGTAAATAGAAAAATAATATAAAAGTGATGGAGATTGATATGATGAGAATAGACCCGGGGGCCATAGGTTTCACTAGTGGCTTCTCTCAAGAGCATAAGTATTCTACGGTTGGTGAACAAATTACTGTTGAGCAATTGATAGAATTGAGCATAATTATGAGAATATCTAGGCATGATCATGTATATAGGCATCACGTCCGTGACAAGTAGATCGAAATGATTCTGCATCTACTACTATTACTACACTCATCGACCGCTATCCAGCATGCATCTAGAGTATTAAGTTAAAAACAAGAGTAACGCCTTAAGCAAGATGACATGATGTAGAGAGATAATTCATGCAATATGAAATAAACCCATCTTGTTATCCTCGATGGCAACGATACAATACGTGCCTTGCTGCCCCTTTCTGTCACTGGGTAAAGGACACCGCAAGATCGAACCCAAAGCTAAGCACTTCTCCCATGGCAAGAACTACCAATCTAGTTGGCCAAACCAAACGGATAATTCGAAGAGACTTGCAAAGATAACCAATCATGCATAAAAGAATTCAGAGAAGATTCAAATATTATTCATAGATAGACTTGATCATAAACCCACAATTCATCGGTCTCAACAAACACACCGCAAAAAGAAGATTACATCGAATAGATCTCCACAAGAGAGGGGGAGAACTTTGTATTGAGATTCAAAGAGAGAGAAGAAGCCATCTAGCTACTAACTATGGACCCGAAGGTCTGAGGTAAACTACTCACACTTCATCGGAGGGCTATGATGATGTAGAAGCCCTCCGTGATGACGGCCCTCTTCCGCGGAGCTCCGGAACAGGCCCCAAGATGGATCTTGTGGATACAGAAAGTTGCGGCGGTGGAATTAGGTTTTTTGGCTCCCCGTCTGATCGTTTGGGGGTACATGTGTATATATAGGAGGAAGGAGTACGTCGGTGGAGCAGCAAGGGGCCCACGAGGCAGGGGGCGCTCCCTAGGGGGGCGCCCCCTACCCTCGTGAACACCTCTTTGCTTCGTTGCAGTAGGGTCCAAGTCTCCTGGATCACGTTCGGTGAGAAAATCACGTTCCCGAAGATTTTATTCCGTTTGGACTCCGTTTGATATTCCGTTTATCTGAAACACCGAAATAGGCAAAAAACAGCAATTCTGGTCTGGGCCTCCGGTTAATAGGTTAGTCCCAAAAATAATATAAAAGTGGGAAATAAAGCCCAATATAGTCCAAAACAGTAGATAATATAGCATGGAGCAATCAAAAATTATAGATACGTTGGAGACATATCAGGCATCCCCGAGCGTAATTCCTGCTCGTCCTCGAGTAGGTAAATGATAAAAAGGGAATTTTTGATTCGGAGTGCTACTTGGCGTAATTTCAATGTAAATCTTCTTAATTGTGGTATGAATATTCAGATTAGAAAGATTCAAGACAAAAGTTTATATTGACATAGAAAATAATAATACTTCAAGCATACTAACAAAGCAATTATGTCTTCTCAAAATAACATGGCCAAAGAAAGTGATCCCTACAAAATCATATAGTCTGGCTATGCTCCATCTTCCGAATATAGTCCAAAATAGTAGATAATATAGCATGGAGCAATCAAAAATTATAGATACATTGGAGACGTATCATCAGGTAACGGTTTAAGCTCAAACCGGGATCACCCTTGGGTGGAGGAGGATCCTCTAGGATTCTCAACAGGTAAATTGTTTTTCAGAATAGGTTCCTTTTTAAAGAATACTTCATCTATTTCCCTTCTTTCATTCATAAACATATCATTTTCATGGTCTAGCAAATAATGTTCTAAGGGATCACTAGGAGGTACGGCAATAGAAGCAAGACCAATAATTTCATCCTTACTAGGTAATTCTTCTTCACGGTGTTGTCTACTAAATTTAGAGAAATTAAATTCATGATTCATATCATCTAAACCGACAGTAACAACATCCCTTTTGCAATCTATGTTAGCATTAACAATATTCAAGAAGGGTCTACCAAATATAATGGGACAAAAGCTATTTTGTGGGGAACCAAGAACAAGAAAATCAGCAAGATATTTAGTTTTCCCACATAAGACTTCAACATCTCTAACAATTCCCATTGGTGAAATAGTATCTCTATTGGCAAGTTTAATTGTGACATGAATATCTTCCATCTCAGCAGGTGCAATATCATGCATAACTTCTTTGTATAAGGAATAAGGTATTGCACTAGCACTAGCACCCATATCACATAAGCCATGATAACAATGATCTCCTATTTTAACAGAAATAACAGGCATGCCTACCATAGGTCTAGGTTTATCTTTAGCACAGGGTTTAGCAATTCTAGCAGTTTCATCACAGAAATAAATAACATGCCCATTAATATTATCAGACAGAGATCTTTAACAATAGCAATATTAGGTTCAACTTTAACTTGCTCAGGAGGTGTATATGTTTTAATATTGCTTTTACGAACTACAGTTGAAGCTTTAGCATGATCCTTTATCCTAACAGGGAAAGGTGGTTTCTCAACATAAGAAGTAGGAACAATAGGGTCATTATAAGTGAACAATCTTTTCTTCAACTTTAATAGGTGCAGCTCCTTTTACTTCTATGGGAGGATGATATTTAAACCACTTCTCCTTGGGGAGATCAACATAAGTAGCAAAGAATTCACAGAAAGAAGCTACTATCTCAGAGTCAAGTCCATATTTAGTGCTAAATTTACGGAAAAATATCGGTATCCATAAAAGATTTAACACAATCAAAACTAGGTGTTATACCTGACTCCTTACCTTTGTCGATGTCCCAATCTTCAGAGTTGCGTTTAATTCTTTCCAATAAATCCCATTTGAATTCAATAGTCTTCATCATAAAAGAGCCAGCACAGTAAGTATCAAGCATGGTGCGATTGTTATCAGAAAGCCGAGCATAGAAATTTTGAATAATCATTTTTCTCGAGAGCTCATGATTGGGGCATGAATATAACATTGATTTAAGCCTCCCCCAAGCTTGAGCGATGCTTTCTCCTTCGCGAGGCCAAAAATTATATATGTAATTGCGATCACGATGAACAAGATGCATAGGATAAAATTTCTGATGAAATTCCATTCCAATCGTTTGTAATTCCAAGACCCCATTGTCATCACATAGCCTATACCACGTCGATGCGTCTCCCTTCAAAGATAAAGGGAAGACCTTCTTCTTAACAACATCTCCGGGTACACCTGCAAGCTTAAATAGTCCACAAACTTCATCCACATATATTAGATGCTCATCAGGATGTTTTGTTCCATCTCCTAAAAAGGGATTAGCTAGCAGTTTTTCTATCATACCCGAAGGAATTTCAAAGCAGTCATTTTCATTTTTAGTAGGTTCATAGGTTGAGGAGCAACTCTTTGCTCTACTGGTCGGGGTGAAGAACCCGAACAAGCCCCTCAGAGGATTACTTTCCATAGTAACAAGTGACAGTAAATTTCAGCACACTATATAAATTTTTCCTTACCAAATCCACCTACCAAAGGCGCTTCACTCCCCGGCAACGGCACCAGAAAGAGTCTTGATGACCCACAAGTATAGGGGATCTATCGTAGTCCTTTCGATAAGTAGAGTGTCGAATCCAACGAGGAGCGAGGAAAATGATAAGCGGTTTTTCAGCAAGGTATTCTCTGCAAAAACTGGAATAAGTGGTAACATATAGATTTTGTGATAGGAGATAATTGTAAACGAGCAACAAGTAACAAAAGTTAAATAAGTTGCAGCAAGGTGGCCCAATCCTTTTGTAGCAAAGGACAAGCCTGGACAAACTCTTATATAGATAAAAGCGCTCCCAGGACACATGGGAATATCCTCAAGCTAGTTTTCACAAGCTCATATGATTCACGTTCGGTACTTTGATAATTTGGTATGTGGGTGGACCGGTGCTTGGGTACTGCCCTTACCTGGACAAACATCCCACTTATGATTAATCTCTATTGCAAGCATCGCAACTACAACAAAAGTATTAAGGTAAACCTAACCATAGCATGAAACATATGGATCCAAATTAGCCCCTTATGAAGCAACGCATAAACTAGGGTTTAAGCTTCTGTCACTCTAGCAGCCCATCATCTACTTATTACTCCCCAATGCCTTCCTCTAGTCCCAGACAATGGTGAAGTGTCATGTAGTCGACGTTCACATAACACCACTAGAGGAGAGACAACATACATCTCATCAAAATATCGAACGAATACCAAATTCACATGACTACTAATAGCAAGACTTCTACCATGTCCTCAGGAATGAAAGTAACTACTCACAAAGAATAAACATGTTCTTAATCAGAGGGGTATTAATATGCATATAGGATCTGAACATATGATCTTCCACCAAATAAACCAACTAGCATCAACTACAAGGAGTAATTAACACTACTAGCAACCTACTAGCACCAATCCCGGACTTGGAGACAAGAATTGGATACAAGAGATGAACTAGGGTTTCGAGAGGAGATGGTGCTGATGAAGATGTTGATGGAGATTGCCCTCTCCCAATGAGAGGAGCGTTGGTGATGACGATGGCGACGATTTCCCCCTCCGGGAGGGAAGTTTCCCCAGCAGAACAGCTCCACCAGAGCCCTAGATTGGTTCCGCCAAGGTTCCGCCTCGTGGCGGCGGAGTTTCGTCCGAGAAGATGGATTATGATTTTTTTCTCATCGAAAGACTCCATATAGCAGAAGATGGCCATCAGAGGGCCACCAGGGGGCCCACGAGGTAGGGGGGCGCACCCAGGGGGTAGGGCGCGCCCCCACCCTCGTGGGCAGGGTGTGGCCCCCCTGGTGAAGTTCTTGCTCTCAGTATTTTTTATATATTTGGAAAACGTCTTCCGTGGAGTTTCAGACTTTTGGAGCTATGTAGAATAGGTCTCTAATATTTGCTCCTTTTCCAGCCCAGAATCCCAGCTGCCGTCATTCTCCCTCTTTATGTAAACCTTGTAAAATAAGAGAGAATAAGCATAAGTATTGTGACATAATGTGTAATAACAGCCCATAATGCAATAAATATCGATATAAAAGCATGATGCAAAATGGACGTATCACCCTCCTCTTCTCCACTAAGGCCCAATAGGCCCATTACACTCCCCGGGGGGTTTCGGTAACCCCTGGTACTCCGGTATTTGTCCGAACTTGCCCGGAACCCTTCCGAAGTCCAAACATAGTCATCCAATATATCGATCTTTATGTCTCGACCACTTCGAGACTCCTCTTCATGTCCGTGATCATATCCGGGACTCCGAACTACCTTCGGTACATCAAAACACATAAACTCATATTACCGATCATCACCGAACTTTAAGCATGCGGACCCTATGAGTTTGAGAACTATGTAGACATGACCGAGACTCATCTACGGTCAATAACCAATAGAGGAACCTAGATGCTCATATTGGTTCCTACATATTCTACGAAGATCTTTATCGGTCAAACCGCATAACAACATACGTTATTGTCATCGGTAACAACATGCTCGAGATTCGATCGTCGGTATCTCAATACCTAGTTCAATCTCGTTACCGGAAAGTCTCTTTACTCGTTCCGTAATGCATCATCCTGTAACTAACTCATTAGTCGCAATGCTTGCAATGCTTATAGTGGTGTGCATTACCGAGAGGGCCTAGAGATACCTCTCCGACAATCGGAGTGACAAATCCTAATCTCAATCTATGACAACTCAACAAGTACCATCGGAGACACCTGTAGAGCACCTTTATAATAACCCAGTTATGTTGTGACGTTTGGTATCACACAAAGTGTTCCTCCGGTACTCAGGAGTTGCATAATCTCATAGTCATAGGAACATGTATAAGTCATGAAGAAAGCAATAGCAACAAACTAAACGATCATCATGCTAAGCTAACGGATGGGTCAAGTCAATCACATCATTCTCTAATGATGTGATACTGTTAATAAAATGACAACTCATGTCTATGGTTAGGAAACATAACCATCATTGATTCAACGAGCTAGTCAAGTAGAGGCAAACTAGTGACACTCTGTTTGTCTATGTATTCACACATGTACTAAGTTTACGGTTAATACAATTCTAGCATGAATAATAAACATGCATCATGATATAAGGAAATATAAATAACAACTTTATTATTTCCTCTAGGGAATATTTCCTTCATGACGAGCGTCTGTTGGATGGACTAAGAGGAGGCATGGGCACATAAAAAATGGATCCTTTCACTGTTCCATCATCTTCCCCCTTTCACTCCCTTTACATTGCTGGCACACAAAGTTATACCGAGCAAGCTACTTTCTCTTCCCACTCAGAGCCATCTGGTAACCTCAGCCAGTGATGGCACGTGATAATTCAAATAGAAGACCGACCTCATACGCCTGCAGTAAGATCGCTAGGCGAGGCGAGACGTCTGTTCAAAAGGGAGCGCCTTGTCGAGCTGAGGCAACGATGCACACCATTAAGGCACGTTGGATGCCTTCCGTCACAACGGAGGTTGTGCTAGAGAAGCTTTCTAGCCGTAGTCTCATGCTGCAACAAGAGGACGTTTTCTAGTGGGCGTTGGTACAGGATGGCATAGCACCATCGATCACAGCTCGGAGCCGAACCCGTTCAAGTGGGTGTCTCTAACGCCATTCGTTCTACCAGATCTGGATCTACCTCTTCATGATTTTCTTTGGTGTCTTCTATCACCTCAAGGAATTCAACTCCATCACATATCACCCAATGGCATGCCTCACATTGCCTACTTCATTGCCATGTGTGAGAGCTTCTTAGGCATGAAGCTCCACTTTAGTGTGTGGAAAAAATACTTTTGGGTGAACGGGCTAAGGAATAACATCGAGGAAGATCTTTGGGATGTAGTGGAGCTAATATCCATGTGAAGCCATGGCTAATCTATTTTAATCTGCAGTTCACCAACACCAACAAAAGTGGGAGAAGACCTGGTTTTACAGCAATGATGCCCCCACCTAAGCCCGGTGTTCCCAACCTTCCTCTGTACTCCTTGAGCCTCCGTTCTAGCGGCCATCCTATATTGTGGGTCCCTTTGACGCCGAGTTGCCGGATGTCCAAGTACTTCATAATCTGGTCCAACAACTGATTGTTGATGGCCTTATCGGCAAGGGTATCTTGGTTACCTGTATTATTAGGTGACTTCAGCCTCTTCAGGCCAGGGTACATCCGATGTACTTGTATATTTGCCCTGCAGACCTACCCCGAACAATTATGAGAAATCATGAAGTATATGAGCTTCGGGGAATGGCTGCCAACTAGGTGAATGGCAATGCTTTACACATATCTACCCGGTCCCGTCTCGAGCAATACTGCCACACTAATCAACCTTATAATTTAAGTATTTAGTGTTGTCTTCTTTATTATCTATTCCCGTTGATAGTAGTAATGACCTATCTAGCATCAATTACGATGATAGGGTTTCAGAAACCTAGCCTCCATGTCGCCGCTTTAGGATGCGATCATTGATCCTGAGGCTGATGAAGAACATACCATGGACCTTGTCATCTCTACAGAAAAAATCAAGGGGTTGTTCAAAATGACGAGGACGAGGAAGGTGATGTTGATAATCATGAAGAGGAAGTTTGTCCTTTAATCATTCCCTGCTCACAAAAGAGGATTCGGGAGGAGCGAACATTGAACTCACAATGGACCGTGCCAAATTTATAGGTCCAGAGCTGCAAGAAGCTATGGAATCGCACCAGCATCAACACGGGCGCCACGTTGATGCCAGTGCAAGCAACTGTTGATTTGTCCCCACTTCCAATGCCACCTATAATGCGTTGATGGTGATTAGAAAGATGTGTCATGGAGCCAAGGCATCCCAACGGGATCTGAGCAAGCTATCTAAATTTGTGTTGTATTGTATGTTGCTACATTACGTATTATGTGTTCAACTCAGGCCCATATTCATTTACAACGACGTTGCTACTTGTGTAGATGTTGGATTTTCCCTGAAGAGGAAGGGATGAAGTAGTATGTTAGCATATAGTACTTTTCTCAGTTAAGAACCAAGGTTTATCGAACCAATAGGAGACACCACGCAAACAAGATATATGGTATCTACACACACACACACAGACAAACAAATTCTTGCACCGAACGACAGCAAGAGGGTTGTCAATCCCTTGTTCTCGCCAATTGCAAGGATTAAATCTGATAGTGATAGATAGATAAAGTAAAAATAAAAGTAAATACATTGTAGCAAGTATTTGTAGGGTTTTAGTAAATATAAAGTGAATGGCTCGGGGGCCATAGGTTCACTAGAGGCATCTCTCATAAGAATAGTGATGTCGACTACACAACTTATTGTTGTAGACTCATGTTGCGCCTCCAAGTGCATAGTTTTGTAGGACAGTAGCAATTTTCTTTCAAGTGGATGACCGAAGGTTTATTAATCTGTGGGGGGTGTAGGATCAAGATAGTCTCTCTCAAACAACCCTGCAATCAAATACAAGAAATCTCTTGTGTCCCCAACACACCCAATACAATGGTAAATTGTATAGGTGCACTAGTTCGGTGAAGAGATGGTGATACAAGTGTAGTATGTATAGTAGATATAAGTTTTTGTAATCTAAAAATATAAAAAGAGCAAGGTAGCAAGTGATAAAACAGAGCACAAACGGTATTTCAATGCTTGACAATAGGCCTAGGGTTCATACTTTCACTAGTGCAATCTCTCAACAATGCTAACATAATTGAATCATATAATAATTCCTCAACATGCGACAAAGAATCACTCCAAAGTTCTTATCAAGCGGAGAACATAAGATGAAATTTTTTGTAGGGTATGAAACCACCTCAAAGTTATCCTTTCCAATGAATCTATTGATATCTTCATATAAGTGTCACAAATAGCCCTAGAGTTCGTACTAAAATAACACCATATGATACACATCAACCAACTATAATGTCACCTAGATACTCCAATGTCACCACAAGTATCTGTGAGTTGATTATTCGATATGCATCAAACAACTTCAGATT
Source organism: Triticum urartu (assembly GCF_003073215.2). Taxonomy (NCBI): domain Eukaryota; kingdom Viridiplantae; phylum Streptophyta; class Magnoliopsida; order Poales; family Poaceae; genus Triticum; species Triticum urartu. Next base: position 323,410,468 of record NC_053028.1, read on the forward strand.
CATAATATTCAATTGAAAACCAAAGAACTTCAAAGAGTGGCCCAAGATTTCTACCGGATAAAGAGGGACAAAAACGTGCATCAACCTCCATATCACTGCAGGAATCTGCAAGTTGATTGCCCAGACATATATCAATTGAATAAATAGAACACCTCATTGTCACCACAGGTATCCACATGCAAGACATACATCAAGTGTTCTCAAATTCAAAAAGTATTCAATCCAATAATAGTGAAATCTCAAAGGTAAAAACTCAATTCATCACAACAATATAGTGGGAGAAACACCGTAGTATGATCCAACTATATAAACAAAGGTCACGGTACATCAAGATCATTCTAAATCAAGAACACAAGAGAGAGATAGAGAGATCAAACACATAGCTACTGGTACATACCCTCATCCCCGAGGGTGAACTACTCCCTCCTTGTCATGGTGGCCGTCGAGATGATGAAGATGGCCTCCAGTGACGATTTCCCCCTCCAACAGGGTGCCAGAACATGGCTATAGATGAGATCTCTTTGGTACAAAGGCTTGCAAGAGCGGAAGTTCTAGGTTAACTTTCGGGGGTTTCTCTATTTATAGGAATTTTCAGCGTTGGGATCACGCGAAAAGGATTGATGATGGGCCCACAAGCTACTTGGGAAGCATCACCCCTCTAGGCGCGCCCAAGTGGCTCGTGGACACATCGTTGATTTTCTGGTCCTCCCACGATGCTTCGGAGGTCTCTTTTGTTCCAAAAAAATCTTCAAAAAGTTTCAGCCCATTCCGAGAACTTTTATTTCTACACAAAAAACACCACCATGATAGTTCTGCTGAAAACATCGTCAGTCCGGGTTAGTTCCATTCAAATCATACCAAAACCATATATAATTGTTGTAAACATGACATGAATACTTCATAAATTATAGATACATTGGAGACATATCACATATCAACGATGGGTAGACAAATTACTGTTGGGCAATTCATTGAATAGTGCATAGTTATGATGATTCTTCATGGCATGATCAATATATATGCATTTCATCTGTGACAAGTAGACCATTAATCTTACGGACACCTACTACTATTACTCCACCCCTTGAACTCTATCCAGCATGCATTTCAAGGTATTAAGTTCATAACAAACAGAGTAATGCTTGAAGTATGATGACATAGTGTAGACAAAGTAAGACCAAATAATATGTTCGAGACCCATCGTTTTACCCTTAGTAGCAATAATACAAATACGTGCCTTGCAACTCCTCATGCCATAGAGTAAGGACACCGCATGATTTAACCTACTACCAAGCACCTCTGTCACTAAAGATAAATCAATCAAATTGCCAAAGTAGGTGGATAGATCGGAGAGAACTAGAAGGCCATAAAATCACACATAATAAATATCATAAAAGACTCAGTTACTTTCAATGAATAATTTGATCATAAACCCACAGTTAATCGGATCCCAACAAACACATCATAGAAGTTACATTGAACAACAAATCCACTGGATGTGTTGTAAAAACTTGTGGCAAGATGTTTGGTGAATCTAATGGCTCCTATGGGAAGCAAGTTGATCTAAGTGATGTAGGTGATGAGGACCCTTCAGAAGATATTTTTTCCATTGATGTTGGTGCTTTTCTTCCAATGGGACAAGTGCCTCATCAATATGAGGAAGAAGACACGAGCTACACCGATGTACAAGCTACTACAACCCCTACACTACCATAAGATCCCATTGTTCAAGAGGATCCCATTATCCATAACAAGATCAAGACCCTCCAAATACATATGTGGAAGTAAATGAAGAAGATGATGAACCTCAATAAGTGCAATGTGAAGAGGAAGTTCTTCCATCACACATTACGGGTCCTTATGTTGAGGATGTTCATGATGGAAATGAAGTTGAACCTCGTGAAACCTTAACCTCCACCATGCCTCAAGTGGCCGGTCACGTGGACGTTGACCAAATTCTCACCGGCATATCGGATTAACAAAATTGTGTGCTCACTTCTCGTTTGTTTCTAGTACTGAGCCACTCAAGGTCCAAGGTGGGTTGATGGACAATTATTTTTTTGTTTCCATGTAAGAAGAGTCGAACAACTTCGACCGCAAAAAAGTGTGGACTTTTGTCAAGAGGCCAACTATCATGGTTTTGTCACGGCAGATGTCCTCGTGAAAGGACTTAGTCGTGGAGCCATCGCTACGGGTTAGCTTAAAGGGGTTAAACCGGACAAGGGACATGAGAGTTTTATACTAGTTCAGCCCCTTATGATGAAGGTAAAAGCCTACGTCTAGTTGTGATGGAATTGCTGTGATTTCGATGACCAGGGAGCGAATCCGCTTTTCCTGGCTCTCGAGTTGTTTTCTGTTGTCCCTAAATCTCCGCCGGGTCATCCCTTTATATACATAGGTCGACTCCCGTCGGTTTACAGAGTCCCGAGGCCGGATCATCAGTGTGTCCAACTCGGTCTCTATCCTTCCTATCTTACAATGCAAGTTACATGAGAAAGTCGGTTTACATCTACAGGCCTTAACCCACCTTTGGGCCTTGGGCCTTCGTAAAGCGCCACCATCCTCACGTCTTCATGGGCTTCTAATCTTCATAGAGTTAAACCGGCTACTCCTGGCCGGTTTACATCCAGTAGTAATATCCCCAACATTAGGCCCCAGATTGATTTTAACTTGTTGATGTCAATCTTCAACACTTAGAAAAATTCTTACCCTGGCACCTTCGCATGGATCTTGTAAACTGCCGTGACATCATCCTTCAGATCCGCAGTAAACCGCCATGATGTCACCTATTCGTTAAAGCCGAAGATGAACTTCATTAATGAGTATCCAACCATCGAGGCGACAACCATATTAAATATCCATTTTGAGCTCCTCGATTTCCGTGCATGTCGCTTATCTCTTTGCTTTATAAATAGGGTTGAGGCCCCTTTTCCTTTTCCTTCACTGCCTCTTCATCTCTTCTTCCTCCTCGCGACGCCCCTGCACCCGAGCGCCGCCGCCGTCTTCAAGCTTT
>NC_053028.1:323414480-323443612 GCF_003073215.2 Triticum urartu
CAGGAGGCCCTGGCGCGCCCTGGTGGGTTGTGCCCACCTCGGGTGCTCCCCGGACCGCCTCTTTGCTCTATAAATACCCCAATATTCCCAAAATCCTAGGGGAGTCAACGAAATATTGATCTAGCCGCCGTAGAGTCTAGAACCACCAGATCCAATCTAGACACCATCTCGGATGGTGTTCACCACCTCCATTGGTGCCTCTCCGATGGTGCGTGAGTAGTTATTTATAGACCTTCGGGTCCGTAGTTAGTACCTAGATGGCTTCCTCTCTCTCTCTTGATTCTCAATACAATGGTCTCTTGGAGATCCATATGATGTAACTCTTTTGCGGTGTGTTTGTTGGGATCGGATGAACTTTGAGTTTATGATCAGATCTATCTCTTTCTATATCCATGAAAGTATTTGAGTTTCTTTGATCTCTTTTATGCATGGTTGCGTATAGCCTCGTATTTCTTCTCCGATATTTGGGTTTTTTTTGGCCAACTTGATCTATTTATCTTGCAATGGGAAGAGGTGCTTTGTAGTGGGTTCGATCTTACGGTGCTTGATCCCAGTGACAGAAGGGGAACCGACACGTATGTATTGTTGCTACTAAGGATAAAACGATGGGGTCTATCTCTACATAGATATATGTTATCTACATCATGCCATCGTTCTTATTGCATTACTCTGTTTCTCCATGAACTTAATACACTAGATGCATGCTGGATAGCGGTCGATGTGTGGACTAATAGTAGTAGATGCACGCAGGAGTCGGTCTACTAATCTTGGACGTGATGCCTATGTAATGATCATTGCCTGGATATCGTCATGAGTATTTGAAGCTCTATCAATTTCCCAACAGTAATTTGTTCACCCACCGTTTGCTATTTTCTCAAGAGAAGCCACTAGTGAAACCAACGCCCCCCCGAGTCTCTTTCTCATATTATTTGCCTTTGTGATATACTTTTATTTGCTTTTATTTTCAGATCTATTAATCCAAAAACCCAAAAATACTTTGCTGCACTTTATTTTATCTGTGATCTATTTATTCTATCTATTACAACTTTCTCCTGTCATGCACCAATTTCTGGCACCGTTACCCGAAAGGGATTGACAACCCTTTTAACACGCCAGGTTGCGAGGATTTGTTATCTATGTGCAGGGGCTATTTACGTTGTGTTTCTTGGTTCTCTTACTGGTTCGATAACCTTGGTTTCATATCTAAGGGAAATACCTACCGCTGCTGTGCTGCATCATCCCTTCCTCTTTGGGGAAATACCGAAGCAGCTTCAAGCGACATCAAAAGGAATTTTTGGCGCCGTTGCCGGGGAGGATCTTCAACATATACCAGGTTCCTACTCACAAATCTCATCTCCTCGCAATTTACATTATTTGCCATTTGCCTCTTGTTTTCGTCTCCCCCACTTCACAAAATTTTTCCGTTTTATTTGCCCCTCTTTTTCTTTCGCCGTTTTCTCGTCGGATCTTTCCTTTGCTTGCAATGATGAGTGATTTTGGTATGGCACCAACAAATGATGACCTAACTCCTAAGATTAGACGTATGGGCAATCTGAATGCTAACACTTTTATCTTGAGGCAAGGGAACGTTATGGGAAAAGAATGTATCAAAGAATTTTTCAATTGTGTTGGGAATCTAAGTCCTGATGATGCTTATATACTTAAAACTACTAGATCTTATGCAGATGCTATTTCAACAGTAGTTCTGAAACTTGAAAGTTAATTTAATCGTACCCATCCTACTTTGCAAAGATTGTTTTTTGAGCTTCCCGTTATAAAGAATCCTCGGCTAAAAAGTTGGCCACTCTCATTCTTATGAATGAGTTTGACTGCATAATACGGGAAGCTAGGGAAACCTTTGATTTTTATGGTATGAATTGTGAAAAACCTGTGATAGATGAAATTATTTACAATAGTGATTATGCTTTAAGACGTTTGCTTGGGGATAATAAAATCTTTGATGAGAATCTCAAAAAGGAAGTCCTCGTTCTAGATATAATCCAATAACTTTTCAATAATATTAACCAACATTACTCTTGGATTGTTGCGGGGAATCAAAGAGGTTATGATGAACATCAACTTAGGAATGCTAAGGTTTTTATGGATAATATGCTTTATGCTGTGTTTACAAAACCCCATGATGCAAGCAGTTCTAAGAAGGTTAATAAGAAAGATGACAAAATTTAGATCCTTGCTTGATGCCTAGCTAAGGGCGTAAAACTATAGCGCTTGTTGCGAGGCAACCCAATGAATAAAATTTATTTTTTTGCTTTTTGCTTCATGTTTTTGAGTGTTAGCACAATTATGCTACTGCTATGATTGTGTTTTTTATATTTTAATTAGTGTTTGTGCCAAGTAAAGCCTTTAGAATCTTCTTGGGTGATAGTTGTTTGATCTTGCTAAAAAAACAGAAACTTTTTGCGCTCACGAAGATAATTATCATTTTTTACCAGAGAGCGATAAAATAGCCATTCCACTTGCAGTAGATCAATATACAAATTTCTCAAGTCGTCCTAAGTTTTCAGAAAATTTGGAGTACGGAAGTATTCGAAATAGTTATATTGCTACAGACTGTTCTGTTTTGACAGATTCTGTTTTGTTTATGTTGTGTGCTTATTTTGATGGCTCCATGGTTTTCTTTGATGAGTTTTTGACATAGAAAAGTTGGAATACAGTAGATATAATGCAAGAAAAAATATGAATTGGTTTCATACAACACTTATAGTAGTGATTTATTATTCTTATACTAATGGATCTCACGAAGGTTTTGTTGAGTTTTGTGTGATTGAAGTTTTCAAGTTTTCGGTTATCTTACGATGGATGAAGGAATAAGGAGTAGAAGATCCTAAGCTTGGGGATGCCACGGCATCCCAAGCTATTATCCAAAAATGAGCAACCAACTAAGCTTGGGGATGCCCCCGAGTGGCATCCCCTCTTTCTTCTAACGACCATCGGTATTTTACTCGAAGCTATATTTTTATTCGTCCCATACTATGTGTTTTGCTTGGAGCATATTGTATGATATGAGTGTTTTCTTGTTTTATTTTTTGTTTTAAGTCTTGATCCCTTGCTAGACACACCTATTTGAGAGAGCCAAAATTATGTCATGACTTGTTAGAATTGCTCTCTTTGCTTCACATAAATTTTTTATGATCTATGGACTTTCTCTAGGGCTTCACTTATATCTTTTTGATCACGGTGTGCTTAGTATTTTTGAAGAAATTCTCTCTTGATTTACTTAGATTTATTTGAGTGTTAGTAAAATTTTCAAGAAATTCTCTCTTGCTTCACTTAAATTATTTTGAGTGAAAGAAAAATTATGCTCATGATCTTCACTTATATGAAGGAAATATGCCCTAGAGGCAATAATAAAGTTGTTATTTATATTTCCTTATATCATGATAAATGTTTATTATTCATGCTAGAATAGTATTAACCGGAAACTTAGTACATGTGTTGATACATAAACAAACAGAGTGTCCCTAGTATGCCTCCACTAGACTATCTCGTTAATCAAAGATGGTTAAGTTTCCTGACCATAGACATGTGTTGTCATTTGATGAACGGGATCACATCATCAGAGAATGATGTGATGGACAAGACCCATCCGTTAGCTTAGCATATATGATCGAGTTTTATTACTATTGCTTTCTTCATGACTTATACATGTTCCTCTGACTATGAGATTATGCAACACCCAAATACCGGAGGAACACCTTGTGTGCTATCAAACGTCACAATGTAACTGGGTGATTATAAAGATGCTCTACAGGTGTCTCCGATGGTGTTTGTTGAGTTGGCATAGATCGAGATTAGGATTTGTCACTCCGTGTTTCGGAGAGGTATCTCTGGGCCCTCTCGATAATGCTCATCACTATAAGCCTTGCAAGCAATGTGACAAATGAGTTAGCTGTGGGATGATGTATTACGTAACGAGTAAAGAAACTTGCTGGTAACAAGATTGAACTAGGTATGATGATACCGACGATCGATTCTCGGGCAAGTAACATACCGATGACAAAGGGAACAACGTATGCTGTTATGCGGTTTGACCGATAAAGATCTTCATAGAATATGTAAGAGCCAATATGAGCATCCAGGTTCCGCTATTGCTTATTGACCGAAGGTGTGTCTCGGTCATGTGTACATAGTTCTCGAACCCGTAGGGTCTGCAGGCTTAACGTTCGATAACGATTTGTATTATGAGTTATGTGATTTGATGACCGAAGATTGTTCGGAGTCCTGGATAAGATCACGGACATGACGAGGAGTCTCGAAATGGTCGAGACATAAAGATTGATATATTGGACGATGTTATTCGGACACCGGATGAGTACCGACAGGTACCGGATAATTATCGGAGTGCTGGAGGGTTATCGGAACCCCTTGGGGGAACTAATGGGCCTTGATGGGTCTTAGTGGGAAGAGAGGAAGGGCCACAAGGGGCTGGCCGTGCGCCCCCCTTTGGGTCCGAATTGGACTAGGGGAAGGGGGCGGCACCCCCCTTTCCTTCCCTTCCCCCGTCTTCCTTCCTTCTCCCCCTTTCCTCTTGGTGGAATCCTACTAGGACTTGGAGTCCTAGTAGGACTCCCTCCTCCTGGCGCGCCCTACAGGGCCATCTGACCTCCCCCTCCCCTCCTTTATATATAGGGGCAAGGGGGCACCCTAGAACACACAAGTTTCTCTTAACCGTGTGCAGTGCCCCCTCCACAGTTACACACCTCGGTTCATATCATCATAGTGCTTAGGCGTAGCCCTACGCAGTAACTTCAGCATCACCGTCGCCATGCCGTCGTGCTGACGGAACTCTCCCTCATCCTCAACTGGATCAAGAGATCGAGGACGTCATCGAGCTGAAACGTGTGCTGAACGCGGAGGTGCCGTACGTTCGGTACTTGGATCGGTTGGATCGCGAAGACGTTTGACTACATCAACTGCGTTACTAAACGCTTCCGCTTACGGTCTACGAGGGTACGTGGACACACTCTCCCCGCTCGTTTCTATGCTTCTCCTAGATAGATCTTGCGTGATCTAAGGAATTTTTTTGAAATACTATGTTCCCAACAGTGGCATCCGAGCCAGGTCTATGCATAAATGTCATATGCACGAGTAGAACACAATGAGTTGTGGGCGATAATAGTCATACTTCTTACCAGCAATGTCTTACTTTTGATTCGGCGGTATTGTTGGATGAGCGGCCCGGACCGACATTACATGACCGCGTTCATGAGACTGGTTCTACTGACGTGCTTCGCACACAGGTGGCTAGCGGGTGTCTGTTTCTCCAGCTTTAGTTGAATCGAGTTTGACTACGCCCAGTCCTTTGTTGAAGGTTAAAAACAACACACTTGACGAAAAATCATTGTGGTTTCGATGCGTAGGTAAGAACGGTTCTTGCTAGAAGCCCGCAGCAGCCACATAAAACTTGCAACAACAAAGTAGAGGACATCTAACAAAGTAGAGCCCGTAGCATCATCTTGCTAGACATCCTCTACTTTGTTCTTGCAGGGCTTGCTGTGATGTGATATTGGTCAAGACATGATAAGATATAAATTGTTGTATGAGATGATCGTATTTTTGTAACAGTTATCGGCAACTGGCAGCAGCCATATAGTTGTCACTTTATTGTATGAAATGCAATCGCCATGTAATTGCTTTACTTTATCACTAAACGGTAGCGATAGTCGTAGAAGCAATAGTTTGAGAGACGACAACGATGCTTCGATGGATATCAAGGTGTCAAGCCGGTGACGATGGTGATCATGACGGTGCTTTGGAGATGGAGATCAAAGGCACAAGATGATGATGGCCATATCATATCACTTATTTTGATTGCATGCGATGTTTATCTTTTATGCATCTTATTTTGCTTAGTACGGCGATATCATTATAAGATGATCTCTCACTAAATTTCAAGGTATATGTGTTCTCCCTAAGTATGCACCGTTGCTAGAGTTCGTCGTGCCGAGACACCACGTGATGATCGGGTGTGATAAGCTCTACATTCACATACAACAGGTGCAAGCCAGTTTTGCACACGCAGAATACTCGGGTTAAACTTGACGAGCCTAGCATATGCAGACATGGCCTCGGAACACTGAGACCGAAAGGTCGAACACGAATCATATGGTAGATATTATCAACATAGTGATGTTCACCATTGAAAACTACTCCATCTTACGTGATGATCGGACATGGTTCGGTTGATATGGATCAAGTGATCATTTAGATGACTAGAGGGATGTCTATCTAAGTGAGAGTTCTTAAGTAATATGATTAATTGAACTTTAATTTATCATGAATTTATTACCTGATAGTATTTTGCATGCCTATGTTGTTGTAGATCAATGGCCCGTGCTACCGTTCCCTTGAATTTTAATTCGTTCCTAGAGAAAGCTAAGTTGAAAGATGATGGTAGAAACTACACGGACTGGGTCCGTAACTTGAGGATTATCCCCATTGCTGCACAGAAGAATTACATCCTGGAAGCATCGCTAGGTGCAAGACCCGCTGCAGGAGCAACTCCAGATGTTATGAACATCTCGCAGAGCAAAGCTGATGACTACTTGATAGTTCAGTGTACCGTGCTTTACGGCTTAGAACCGGGACTTCAACGATGTTTTGAACGTCATGGAGCATATGAGATGTTCTAGGAGTTGAAGTTAATATTTCAAGCAAATGCCCGTATTGAGAGATATGAAGTCTCCAATAAGTTCTACAACTGCAAAATGGAGGAGAATAGTTCTGTCAGTGAACATATACTCAGAATGTCTGGGTACCACAACCACTTGACTCAACTGGGAGTTAATCTTTCTGATGATAATGTCATTGACAGAGTTCTTCAATCACTGCCACCAAGCTACAAAAGCTTCATGATGAACTATAATATGTAAGGGATGGATAATACAATTCCCGAGCTCTTCGCGATGCTAAAGGCTGGGGAGGTAGAAATCAAGAAGGAGCATCAAGTGTTGATGGTTAACAAGACCACTAGTTTCAAGAAGAAGGGCAAAGGGAAGAAGGGGAACTTCAAGAAGAATGGCAAACAAGTTGCTGCTCAAGTGAAGAAGCCCAAGTCTGGACCTAAGCCTGAGACTGAGTGCTTCTAGTGCAAAGGGACTGGTTAGTGGAAGCGGAACTGCCCCAAGTATTTGGCGGATAAGATGGATAGAAAAGTGAAAGGTATATTTGATATACATGTTATTGATGTGTACCTTACTAATGCTCGTAGTAGCGCCTGGGTATTTGATACTGCTTCTATTGCTCATATTTGCAACTCGAAACACGGGCTATGGATTACGAAGATTGGCTAAGGACGAGGTGATGATGCGCGTGGGAAATGGTTCCAAAGTCGATGTGATCACCGTCGGCATGCTACCTCTACATCTACCTTCGGGATTAGTTTTAGACCTAAATAATTGTTATTTGGTGCCAGCGTTAAGCATGAACATTATATCTGGATCTTGTTTGATGTGAGACGGTTATTCATTTAAATTAGAAAATAATGGTTGTTCTATTTATACAAGTAATATCTTTTATGGTCATGAACCCTTGATGAGTGGTCTATTTTTATTGAATATTGATAGTAGTGATACACATATTCATAGTATTGAAGCCAAAAGATACAAGTTTAATAATGATAGTGCAACTTATTTGTGGCACTACCGTTTAGGTCACATTGGTGTAAAGCGCATGAAGAAACTCCATGCTGATGGACTTTTGGACTCACTTGATGCTTGCGAACCATGCCTCATGGGCAAGATGACTAAGACTCCATTCTCCGGGACAATGGAGCGAGCAACATACTTGTTGGCAATAATACATACTGTTATATGCGGTCCGATGAGTGTTGAGGCTCGCGGCGGGTATCATTATTTTCTAACCTTCACAGATGATTTGAGCAGATATGGGTATATCTACTTGATGAAACATAAGTCTGAAACATTTGAAAAGTTCAAAGAATTTCAGAGTGAAGTGGAAAATCATCGTAACAAGAAAATAAAGTTTCCACGATCTTATCGTGGAGGAGAATATTTGAGTTACGAGTTTGGTGTTCATTTGAAACAATGTGGAATAGTTTCGCAACTCACGCCACCTGGAACACCACAGCGTAATGGTGTGTCCAAATGTCGTAATCCTACTTTATTAGATATGGTGCGATCTATGATGTCTCTTACTGATTTACCGCTATCGTTTTGGGGTTATGCTTTAGAGACGGCTGCATTCTCGTTAAATAGGGCACCATCTAAATCCATTGAGACGGCACCATATGAATTGTGGTTTGGCAAGAAACCCAAGTTGTCATTTCTTAAAGTTTGGGCTGCGATGCTTATGTGAAAAGGCTTCAACCTGATATGCTCGGACCCAAATCGGAGAAATGTGTCTTCATAGGATACCCAAAGGAGACTGTTGGGTACACCTTCTATCATAGATCCGAAGGCAAGATATTCGTTGCTAAGAATGGATCCTTTCTAGAGAAGGAGTTTCTCTCAAAAGAAGTGAGTGGGAGGAAAGTAGAACTCGATGAGGTAATTGTACCTTCTCCCGAATTGGAAAGTAGTTCATCACAGAAATCAGTTCCAGTGATTCCTACACCAATTAGTGAGGAAGCTAATGATGATGATCATGAAACTTCTGATCAAGTTACTATCGAACCTCGTAGGTCAACTAGAGTAAGATCCGCACCAGAGTGGTACGGTAATCCTGTTCTGGAGGTCATGTTACTTGACCATGACGAACCTACGAACTATGAGGAAGCGATGATGAGCCCAGATTTTGTGAAATGGCTTGAGGCCATGAAATCTGAGATGGGATCCATGTATGAGAACAAAGCGTGGACTTTGGTTGACTTGCCCGATGATCGGCAAGCAATAGAGAATAAATGGATCTTCAAGAAGAAGAGTGACGCTGACGGTAATATTACTGTCTACAAAGCTCGACTTGTTGCAAAAGGTTTTCGACAAGTTCAAGGAGTTGACTATGATGAGACCTTCTCACCCGTAGCGATGCTTAAGTCTGTCTGAATCATGCTAGCAATTGTCGCATCTTATGATTATGAAAATTGGCAAATGGATGTCAAAACTGCATTCCTTAATGGATATCTTAAAGAAGAGTTGTATATGATGCAACCAGAAGGTTTTGTTGATCCAAAAGGTGCTAACAAAGTGTGCAAGCTCTAGCGATCCATTTATGGAATGGTGCAAGCCTCTCGGAGTTGGAATATACGCTTTGATAGTGTGATCAAAGCATATGGTTTTATACAAACTTTTGGAGAAGCCTGTATTTACAAGAAAGTGAGTGGGAGCTATGTAGCATTTCTGCTATTATATGTGGATGACATTGTTGATTGGAAATGATACCGAATTTCTGAATAGCATAAAAGGATACTTGAATAAGAATTTTTCAATGAAAGACCTCGGTGAAGCTGCTTATATATTGGGCATCAAGATCTATAGAGATAGATCAAGATGCTTAATTGGACTTTCACAAAGCACATACCTTGATAAAGTTTTGAAGAAGTTTAAAATGGATCAGCTGAAGAGAGGGTTCTTGCCTGTGTTACAAGGTGTGAAGTTGAGTTAGACTCGATGCCCGACCACTGCAGAAGATAGAGAGAAAATGAAAGTCATTCCCTATGCCTCAGCCATAGGTTCTATCATGTATGCAATGCTGTGTACCAGACCTGATGTGTGCCTTGCTATTAGTTTAGCAGGGAGGTATGCTACCTCTTGAGCATGCGTTGGTTTTCCCTTGAAGAGGAAAGGGTGATGCAACAAATTAGCATAAGTATTTCCCTCAGTTTTTGAGAACCAAAGTATCTATCCAGTAGGAGACAATGCACAAGTCACGTAGTACCTGCACAAACAAACAAGAACCTTGCAACCAACATGATAAAGGGGTTGTCAATCCCTTCATGGTCACTCGCAAAAGTGAGATCTAATAAAGATAGTAAGATAAATATTTTTGGTATTTTTGTTGTATAGATTGGAAAGTAAAGACTGCAAAATAGTAAACGAGATGCGACGTAAACACTACAAAAAAAGACACATCCGTGACATTTCGGGCCGAACATTTTTTTTCCTGTCATACTTATGACACTTCTATGACGATAATTGTGACAAAACCTGGTATCATCATAGATGTGGTGGGGTCCTTCTTCTGTGACAAAATATCATGACGAAAAATGGGCTTTTCGTCCTGGGCGGGCCGGAGACGCAGCTGCATGACATTCTTTGGGCCGTCCATGACGGAAAAAACCATGGTAGAAGCGAGGGCGAGGAAAATATTGAGGAGTTCCCCGTTACGGTGGGTGATCGGGGGCCGAGCGATGTGCATTTCTCTCGTACATACGCGCGTGTGTGTGAGGTGTAGCGCTCTAACTGAACCCGAGCGAGGCATTGGGCTCTAACTGAACCCGAGCGGTTGTACTGCAGGCTACGCGTTACTGAACCCGAGCGATCGATCGATCCCTTGCTGTTAACTGAACCCCAGTGATTCCTTCGCTACTGATGCTAAGTAAAGTCGATCGATGCTGCCTCTAGATGTAGTGAGGGTTGTTGGGGGGTTTGGATGAACAGTTCCCGGTGGGGGGTTGGATGAACAGGACCCCATGGTAGTAGAGGCCGTTGCCGCTGGATGAACAGTACCCCAGTCGATCGAGCCGGTGGATGAACAGGACCCTGTGGAGGGCTGGATGAATAGGACCCCGTGGAGGGCTGTATGAACAGTAGCCGGTGGAGGGCTGGTTGAATAGTAGCCAGTGGAGGGCTGGTTGAACAGTAGCCGATGGAGGGCTGGATGAACAGTAGCCCGTGGAGGGGTGGTTGAACAGGACCCCGTGGAGAGGGCTGGTTGAACAGTAGTTGGTGGAGGAGCGTGCGGTGGAGGCTGGATGAATAGGAACCCATGGATGAACAGTCGTAGGTGGAGGCTGGAGGAGGTCGATGGTGGATGAACAGTAGCCTGTGGAGGCAGTCGACGATGGAGATGAACAATATCCCGTGGAGTCCCATTTTGCGGTACACCACACGCCTCCCGATGAACAGGACCCCCGTTTCGACCGTAGAGTTCCAACACAAGCCCGTTTCCTCCGTTTTGCGGTACGCCACACCCCTCCCGATCAACAGGACCCCGTTTCCACCATAGGAGGTCCGTTTCCTACGTTTTGCGGTATGCCAGACCCCTCCCGACGAACAGGATCCCGTTTCGACTATGGCCGGTCAAACACAAGGCCATTTCCTCCATTCCGTGGTACACCAGGCCTCGTTTCCATCGGCTGTTCAGTCGAAGCCGGTTGGCTCCCGATGAACAGCACGCGTTCCGTTGCCTCCCGATGAACACAACGCATTCCATTGCCTCCCCATGAACACGACGATGGTGCAGCTTCTCCGTTCCGACCCAGCCATGTACACGAGCCCTGGCCGTACGTATGCGTGAGTAGGCGTTCGAGACCCCGCCCATATGTACGTACGTTGCCGTATTTTTTGGCGTGTGGCTGTATGTACGTGTACATGATTTAGACGGGACAACCTGAACTGCTACGTGGGGGGCTCTACTATGACATGTGCCGCTACTTACTCGGCCACGGTTCATACTTGCAGAGAGACAGTATGTACGTACACGTTCCAACAAGACAGACAACGGTACATACGCTTTGACCGGGTGATTCCCAATTGTCATGGAGGATAATGACGCACTTCCTTGCGTGTAAAGATATAGCTGATGGGTCCCAGCTGTCAGGGGGGATATTTTTTTGCTTGTAATAAGGACGCACTTCCTTGCGTGCGAAGATGTAGCTGGTGGGTCCCAGTAGTCAGGGGGAGAAAACATTATTTTTAGGGTAAAAAGGATGCAGTTGCATGCAAGCGTCCATGGCGTGGTGCGTCCCCACTTTCAGCCTCTCATGTACAGTCATCTTCCGATGACTCTCGGTTGTTGACCATGTTGACCACACCGTGCCGAGCGCACCAAGGCCGGTGGATGACGGCGAGGCCCCAGACTGGAATGACCCGGAGATGGGGAAGACGTGGCAGTGGAGTCACAGATGGAGAGGAGTGGGAAACTTGACTGGTTCGAGTGCACGACAACACTAGTGCCCACGGGAGACAGGAGCAAGAATAGAGGTTGAAGAGGGAGCACGGCTGTTGGATTAACATCCAACGGTCCAACTGCTAGAATCATTTGTTGGTTAAGTTGACAAAGCCCTACGTACACGTCTGCTTAGTAGGCCCACAAGCCAGCCACAAAATCTACCGGGTCCTAGCTGTCATCGGGAGGAATGGTTTTTTTCGCATAACAAGGAGGCACTTCCTTTCGTGCGAAGATACAGCCGGTGGGTCCCAGCTGCCAGGGGGAGGAAACAACTTAATAAGGAGGAACTTTCCTTGCGTGCGACCATGAACCTCGTGGGTCCCAGCCGTCAGGCTCTCCACGTATAGTCCTCTTCTGATGACTCTCGTTTGTTGACCACGCCGCGCCGAGCGCAGCGAGGCGGTTGACGACGGCGAGGCCCCAGACTGGAACGACCCGGAGATGGGGAAGACGCAGCAGTGGAGTCGCAGACGGAGAGGAGTGGGAAACTTTACTAGTTCGGGTGGGGGTGGGCCTACACTCAGCAGAGAATAACAGGAGGTGCGAAGTGGAGGGATGGCCTGGCCATCGGCGGGGTAGCGTTTCGCTGAGGCGTGCAAAACAACACCATTGGATGCCAAATGCTAGAGCAGGCGGCCCCGACAGCGCTGGGGGAAGAAGACGAGAGATTGAAGAAGAATGCTGGCCGTTGGATGTAAATCCAACGCCTTGCTTAGGCTTCGACCTACTGGCCCACATGTCAGCCAATCCATTTGTTTTTTAGTCCATTTGGTGGGCTGGGTGAAACAATGAGGTAGCATCTATGCAGCCCGTTTATACATATGGTAGAATTTAAAACCCATTTGCATTTTTCTCGAAATCCGTGGACTTGCTGTGCTGGGTGAAAATATCATGTTGGGCTGGACGGAGAAATGTTATAAAAACATAAACACATGATTGCACGTCTATTACTGCATTGGTCAGTAAAATCTTTGCAAGCTTATGTACGCAATCACAAGGAGTTAACTTGCCAAGTTATATATAAACAATTATTATTATTAAATATAAATATAGGTTTAGTTTTGCATTCTTATAGAAAACATAGGTTCAGTTTTGCATTCTTATAGCAAAATAGAATTGAGTTGTGCATCGTCTTGAAAAAACAAACATAACTTGGGCTGCTGATGTTATAGACAAGCTAGGTTGGGAGGCCCAAAGGCTGATTGATACCTGCTGGATCCAAAAAATGTTGAAACATGTCATGGGCTGCTCATGTTAAACAACAAAGCCTAGGCCATGGACCTGGTGGGCCCGGGACTGTCAGCCTCTCGACGAACAGTTGTCTCCCGATTCCTATTGTTTTGCTGACCATGTTGGGAACGATAGACAGCAGCGTTGCGGCGAGAGCACCAAGGCGGAGGACGACGTCGAGACCTCGGACCGAACGAACCGGAGCGGGGGAAGACGCAGGCGGAGGGGAGTTCGAGGGTTGACTTGTTCGGGTGCAGGGTGGGCCGATGGAGCTGCCGCCCCGGACAATGTGTGGGAGTAGAGGGATGGCCTGGCCAATGCCATATGCTATGATGGCCAGCCGCTGTATAGGAAGAGGACGAAACCTTGAAAAAAATAAAGAAATACAAATGGATAGGTGGTTGGTCCCATATGTCTGTGTACGAGACCTGCTGGGTCCACCTGAGAAGGGGAATATGTTGGGAGGAAGGAGATTCAAAGCACGACAGCCGAGTGAACTAGTTTTTTTAAACGGACGAGTGAACTAGTTACATACATAAGCAAATAGCCACTAAGAAAAGCAAATAGGTTAATGGGTTCTTAAAAGAAATATTTCGGACAAAACAGATAATTACGACACATAGGCTAATGCATGAAACACTTAGATGATAAAGGTCGTTGTAAACATATAAAGTACAACATCTAGACCTTCCTGGCACGCTTGATCATGATGCTGCTGCTGTCCGTGTACTCGTCGGTTACGGGAAGCAGACACACCCTCATGTCCAAGATCCGCCTGTACATGTCGTAGCATGCGTATGCGTCCTTGGTCGTGTAGGTTATGTAGGCTAGATTCAGAGGTACCTCCCACGTGTTCAGGTCCTTTGGTATCGTTGTCTTTTTTCATGTTGGCGTATCAGGGGTCGATGATGGTCTCGGCAAGGTCAACCACGGAGTCCTCCTCCTGCTCGTTGCCGATGATCTTGTATTGCTTCGACAAGCTTGTTGCACCAGATGGCCGAATCGTCGCGTTCTTCCTTCTCTCCATCGTAGCAAAGGTGCAGTCGGCGCTGCCGATGAAACGGGCGAATGCTCCAGAACCTCTGATGGCCCTACAGCAGTGGTACACGAGAACCTCGTCCCGCACACATACCTGGGCGACGGCGATCCGCTGGTCCCTGTTAGGAGATGAATGAATGGGCACAAGGTCTAGTCCTGCGACCTTGTGCTTTCTCGTCCTGTAGGTACTTCTTGAACTCAGCGAGGCAAAGCTTCACCGAGTCCGGATCGTTGGTGTACATCACATTCAACTTGGTGCAGCCATAGGACTGAACGATGAACTCAAAGGGGAACTCCTTGCTGAAGTCCATATCCAGCAGGCTCACCCCTTGGATCGTCATTGGAGTCTCTCCAAGTGAACGAGTGGGTAGGTGGCGGCAGCAGTTTGTTTTCAGCTCTTGGGGAACTAGATTCAATAGTAAACTGAGTGTGTACAGGCGACAACAGTTACTACCCCTCCCTCGCCCGCTGCACGCCCGACAGAAGATGGATGCACCCTCGGCACATTCAAACGCCTCCATTAAGAAACGTACTCCGACCACACGTCGGTTCACGAGCGGGTCTGTATTGGTACTATAATAACAAGAGTTAGTGGTCACTTTACTTAAATTTAATTAGCTTTAATAGAAATTTATACTTAAAACAAGCAATGCATTGGCTCGTTCTATCAGTGCCACAGGATCAACATGCACAACAATTAGAATTATTATTCTCAAGACGCACACGATTAACACATTTTTCGCACTTTCACACAGATAATACTACCAAGTTTGAAATGTTTATTATGGTTGTTGTGCTCTGCATCATCATGCCATGTTTCCCAGCTTGCAAGATTCAGAACCAACAAATAAGATCCAAATAATAAGTACAACAAAGATGCCTACACATCTCATTGATTCCCAGCTTGCAAGATTCAGAACCAACAAATAAGATTCAAATAATGAGTACAACAAAGATGACTACACATCTCATTGATTCCCAGCTTGCAAGATTCAGAACCAACCCATTAGAGCCTTTTGATAAAATGAATATCGGGATTAAATCCATCTTGGCTAGTCGTGTCATACAACCAAAGAACTTGGCGAATGCTCTTGACTGTCACAACATCTTTAGTTGAGTATTCCTGTTTGCACAACACAAATAAGAAGAGCATGATTACTATAATAATGGCACTCCTTGAACTCAACCTCCAGCTCCACTCGGATGAAGCATGCCTGGAGTTCCATGATTCAATTCATGCGCCTTTTTCTGCAGTTCACCTGAAATGAAGCAAAGATTGGATCATTCAGCTAGCAAGAAGTACTTGCTCTCGTGAGCTGGCAGGTTCTTCTTTAGTAGTTGCACTAAAATTGAGGAACATTAAGGTTGGCTGTCCGGCTCATGTAAGGTGCAACTATAATTTGCTTATCCTTTTGTACAGTTCCACTAAAATAAAGTGCCATTGTGGTGACAGTGACGGCTCATCTTGCAAAGGCTAATAAAATGTTGCACAAGATTACCAGCAGAATTTGACGGAGATTTTGGAAACTCCAATCACCATTTTGTGCAGTTCCACCAAAATTGAGAGATGTTGCCCATGTGACATTTTAGTTTAACTGCACAAGACACTCGTTCCAAAAAAAGTGTTTTGTGCATTTCACCAAAAGGTCACGATAGCAACAAGGTGAAATGGATATCCCTATCTACACAAAAAGATAGAAAGTAAACATTTGCTGGTCAATAAGAATATGTGAAACATACACGAAATGAAAAGAAGCACCTTAATTATGTTCATGGCAATCACACAAGGACAATAGAAATTTGAAAACATCAGCAATGCTTCATGTTACCGGAAGCATTACGATCAACAATGACATTCGTCAAATATGGGATTACTTTAATGGTGGCATTGCTTGTTTACCAGATACAGTAAATCAACAACAGCTAAAGAGTTGGTTTAAGGGCATGGGACTGTGGGAATACCAGGACACTCAGCAGCGTAAAGGAGCAACTTACTTATCATACTGGGGAAAACAGCAGGAGTAACATTTGTAACATAGTTTAATTTCATCATATCACTGGAGGCATTAGATTAACAATAACACTGGTTAGACATGTCCTTAAGGTAACAGTGTGATCACTTCATTTTACATGCGCCCTTACATTAACAATAGCAAAAGGTTGGTATAAGGACATGCAACAGTGGACGCATCAACACAATGTACCTACAAGGAGGCATAAAGTGGTGATGCCGAGTTTGTTCATGCTCTGTGAGGGCATCAAATCTAATCCTGGAGACCTTTTACTATGTGAGGGTAGCAAATCTAATCCTGGAGACCTCTTACTATGTGACGACAATAAATCTAATCCTGGAGACCTTTTACTATGTGAGGGCAGCAAATCTAATCCTGGAGACCTTTTACTATGTGAGGGCAGCAATTCTAATCCTGGAGACCTTTTACTATGTGAGGGCAAAAAATCTAATCCTGGACATACTCTGTTGACTTGTCCACCAGCCGCCACTTTATATCCCTTTTCAACCAATAATAGATCTGTTCCTTATCCAGTTTGTACTGCGTTTTCCCATTATTTCCCTTTTCAACCAATAAGAGACCGGTTGGGTATCCGGTTTCTACTACTTTCACCATATTATTTCCTCTTTAAATCAAGTCCTAGATTCATGCTACAACTTTCCCCCCTTTCTTCGTTGTTTGAACCAAGTCCTAGATTTGAATGCATGAAGTAGATTTACCTCTAATAATACTAAAAAGTTAGGTGGCTTTGGAAGAGCTGATGGGAGTAGAAAAAGATGCACATGCAGACACGTGGGGAGCTGGGGCAGTAGAGCAAGGCCGCTTTCGAAGAACTTATACCTGAGGGTCATCGGGATGTCGGCGGCGACAGGTCAGATCTGCGCACAATACGACAAGGAGGAAGAAGGGTTAGAGGACCTCCCGAGCCGGCACTCTGTCAGAGAGAACGACACGGGCAGAGGATCGGGCCCCTCTGGCAGCTGTGGGTTTCCTCCCTCGCCTGCGATGACCGCGTGAACGATGCACCTAGTCCTCTACACACACCAGCCGAAGGGACCCGTCCCTCCATTCATTGAACAAACCCACGGGTGAATAAACATACAGTACTAGTAGTATTTATATAGAATGAACAAGCCCGAACTATTTTTGCGTAGTTAAAAGTTGAGTGCGGGGCTTTTCCCGGACAGTACGCGCGACAGTTTTCGTGTAGGGGTTTGACAGAGAGGCGAGGAGGGTGAGGGAGTAGTGGATTCAACTTACTGCTGGAAAGGTCGGGCTGTGCGATTTGATGATATGTTACTGTTGGAAAGACTTGTGATATGACTACTCACTATAGTCATGAATTACTGGCGGTACGACTGGGGTGATGCCGCCCTTCCATTCCGCACTCTAATCTGGTGCATGGCACGTTGACCCGGATGCTGGATCTCCCACATATTGGCGAAGTATGTAGTAGTAAGAAGGAGCAAAGAATCATGCGGTACATACTAGTCACGTCAGAGGAGTGCAAACCATGGCAGCCCAGTGAACCAGCAATAGAAAACAATGTGCTGATATGGCCATAAAAACAATGTGCTACGGTCCAGACTGTTGCATGTACAATACTACTAAAACATTAAGGCCACGAGGCGATGCAGTGCTGGTTAAAGGAGGCAAGAAGAAGAGATGCATCCATCAACGACGTCAACCTCCTCGACTCTGGGTGCCGGCCCACCGAACGACGGCTAAGTAGCAGCAGCTTTCGTGGCCAGGTCGACATGCTTCTGAACAATGGGGTCTAAAGATTCCAGCCGCTGGAAGAAGGCCAACGTCTTTCTGTCCTCGCTGGCCTTGTAGTGGCCTATGTAGACGATTTCCTCATAGACGTGGATGTGCAGGTCGACGGTTTCTTGCATGGTGAGGCGCCGCGCGGCGAGCGCGGCCTCGAGGTGGACATTCTTCGTCATGACCTCTGGTACCTGCAGGGCCACCAAGGCTTGAAAGAGTTCGTCACCATGGAGGCCGATGAGGGTGGCAGGTAATGAGGAGCCTGGGCGCGCGGGCTGGAGCAGTATGGCAAGGTCGTCCACGCGCTTCTGGACGGCGGTGAACTTGCGGATGGATTTGACCACCATGTCGTCCATGCGAGAGGCGAAGCCGGCGTCGGTGAGGGCTATGACGCCAGTGGTCGCCAGCACCGTCTGGAAACACTGCGTGGTGCAGGGCCGCAGGCCGGCACCTTGGATAATTTGGCACAACCGACTGCCGCTCGCGTCCATCGCCTCCATAGGTGCTTGTGGCTTCTGGTCTCTTGGTCTTGGATTGGAGTGAGCAGTGTTGCGCAGATACTAGGAGTAGATGGATTGGAGTGGTGGGGCTCCTTTATATGAGAATCCAAACTCTGTTGCATTCACATCGTGCTGGCTCTATTATGCTTCTCCAATTAATTCCCTCTGCATGTAGTTGAGGATGCATCATTGACCGTTCAACGTCTCGGGAGCCTCTACCCTCTCCCTCCTTGGCAATGACATTCAAGCACCTATGGAGGCGACTGCCGCTCGCGTCTATCGCGTGTCAGGAGACGCTCCCTTCGACGACGAGGTGCCTATGGTGACTTCATAAATTTCAAGATGATAGTACTAGTATACTCAATATTGTGCACCGCGACCAAGGCGGAGAGGAAAACGAGAGAAATACATATTTATTTACGGTGTAGATTCACTCATTTTGCTCCATATGTACTCGTCTCGGTGTACTCTAGTCACTTATTGAAATCTCTAGGAAGGCAAATACTCCTTTTTGGTTTACAGGGCTCCACATGTACTTCGTCTCGGTGTAGTCTAGTCACTTGTTGTCTTTCTAGAGATTTCAACAAGTGACTACATAGGGAGCAAAATGAGTGAATCTACACTCTAAAATTTGTATATATACATCCGTATATGGTAGTCCATTTGAATTATCTAAAGAGACAAATATTTAGGAACCTAGGGAGTATCATGCATGCCAACTAGGCGAATTTTATGAGGTGGCATAGAAGTAAATGAAGAAAGAGAGGGTTGAGTATCATATCATGATACCGTATCATATTAAATGTTATGCTACTATGTGTCATGCATGCTAATAAATGAAGTCATCGATGATACTAACATATGATACTATGCACTACGGATGTGTAGTATCATACACTAGTATCATATGCATGATACTAGTATTCCATTACGACCAGCCTAAGCAAAAGCCTGTCCTCGTCTGCGAGCCACCGCACGCATGGGCGAGGGAGAAGGCATGTAGTAGTAAAATCAAGCTTTTCCTTGTTGTACGAGTTGACGTGACACATCATAGCACTGGCCCCACATGGTTGCCTCTAAACTTGGCTGAAAGACCCACAGTGTACAATACTCCATTTGCTGCAACCTCTAACATTTACCCCACCACAAATTAAAATATATATTCCTGTCTTGACCAGATGAGCGTGCAAAATAAAATCACCAGGATGACAGGTAGGGCCAGAAGATTATTTTAATCAAAAAAAGCATGGAGCCGACCCCAACGATTTTAAGCTTACATGCACGGTACACGCTATCCTAGACTACTCTACACATGAAACTGCCACACGAGCGTCCGGGCTGTGCTTCGCTCTTCGCCTCTTCGGGAAGTCGAACAATGATGGAGTACTACTGCAGAGGAGGAGTACTACAGTATGCTTCTGGCCGTCTCACACCGACTGAACTGCTGCATGTCCACCACGTGCGGGAGGGAGAGCGTGTAGCGAACGAAAGCTTCTCCTAGTCCTTCCAGCCACCATGCTCGTGGGCGAGGGAGGGACATAACTTCATTGACTTACTGCTCCTGCCTTTGCGTGTATGATAGGTGGGCCCAACAGGTGGGTGGCCCACCTGTCATGCAGCCAAAGACAGGTGCTCGAGGGAGAGGGCGTTGTAGTAATCAAACTTCTCGGTCTTGTATGAGTTGACATGATACGTCAAAGCACTACACTCGATATATTTCAATAATTTACGTTTACCGATGCATTAATTACAACACATGCATGCATGTCATGACTATCCTTTTGATACTTGCATGTGTTGATTTAATGCACCTTGAAGTAGTATGAATATGTGACGGAAAAACTTTGTAATGCCCTGGCCCTAATAAAGCGAGAAATGGTTGTGCACGAGGAGGGAGAGATCATGCAGATGGAACAGGACCTGACGATGGAGCTCTCTATGGTCTCGATGGACCTCACCTTGCTCCATTGCCCCTTGTGCCTTCCCCCCTTGAAGCCTCCAGAGTATGAGGTTCGAATACACCTCGTCCGTTCGGCTGATCGAGCAAGGTGCAGGTTTCTTTATTGATGTGTTGTTCGATTGATTTGTGCAGTGCAAGGGAGGGCACCTGGCCTGCACAGACTGCCACGTCGAGCACCCCAGGAACCAGCGACAGTGCCAGAAGTGCGAGCGTGGCGGTGGATTCGATGTGCCGAACACGGCGGTGGACGCCGTCCTCTCCTCGGTGAGGATGGAGTTGAAGGAAATATGCCCTAGAGGCAATAATAAAGTTATTATTTATTTCCTTATATCATGATAAATGTTTATTATTCATGCTAGAATTGTATTAACCGGAAACATGATACATGAGTGAATACATAGACAAACAGAGTGTCACTAGTATGCCTCTACTTGACTAGCTCGTTGATCAAAGATGATTATGTTTCCTAACCATAGACAAAGAGTTGTCATTTGATTAACGGGATCACATCATTAGGAGAATTATGTGATTGAATTGACCCATTCCATTAGCTTAGCACTTGATCATTTAGTTTGTTGCTATTGCTTTCTTCATGACTTATACATGTTCCTATGACTATGAGATTATGCAACTCCCGTTTACCGGAGGAACACTTTGTGTGCTACCAAACGTCACAATGTAACTGGGTGATTATAAAGGTTCTCTACAGGTGTCTCCGAAAGTATTTGTTGGGTTGGCGTATTTCGAGATTAGGATTTGTCACTCCGATTGTAGGAGAGGTATCTCTGGGCCCACTCGGTAATACACATCACTTAAGCCTCGCAAGCATTGCAACTAATGAGTTAGTTGCGGGATGATGTGTTACGGAACGAGTAAAGAGACTTGCCAGTAACGAGATTGAACTAGGTATTGAGATACCGACGATCGAATCTCGGGCAAGTAACATACTGATGACAAAAGGAATAACGTATGTTGTTATGCGGTTTGACCGATAAAGATCTTCGTAGAATATGTTGGAGCCAATATGAGCATCCAGGTTCCGCTATTGGTTATTGACCATAGACGTGTCTCGGTCATGTCTACATAGTTCTCGAACCCGTAGGGTCCGCACACTTAAAGGTCGATGACAGTTATATTATGAGTTTATGGTTTTTGATGTACCGAAGGTAGTTCGGAGTCCCGGATGTGATCACAGACATTATGAGGAGTCTCGAAATGTTCGAGACGTAAATATCGATATATTGGACGACTATATTTGGATACCGGAATGGTTCCGGGTGAGATCGGGATAATATCGGAGCACCGAGAGGTTATCGGACCCCCCGGGAGGTATATGGGCCTTAATGGGCTTTAGTAGAAAGGAGGGGAAAGGAGCAAGGGAGGGGGCGCCCCCCCCAAGCCCAATCCTAATTGGGAGGGGGTCCGGCCCCCCTTTCCTTCCTCCCTCCTTCCTCTTCCTTCCCTCTCCCTCTCCAAATAGGAAAAGGAGGAGTCCTACTCCCGGTGGGAGTAGGACTCCCCCCTTGGGCGCGCCTCCTCCCCTTGGCCGTCCCTCTCCTCCCCTCCTTTATATACGGAGGAGAGGGGCACCCCATAGATACAACAATTGATCTCTTGGATCTTTTAGCCGCGTGCGGTGCCCCTCTCCACCATAGTCCACCTCGATAATATCGTAGCGGTGCTTAGGCGAAGCCCTGCGATAGTAGAACATCAACATCATCACCACGCCGTCGTGCTGACAGAACTCTCCCTCAAAGCTTGGCTGGATCAGAGTTCGAGGGACGTCATCGAGTTGAACATGTGCAGAACTCGGAGGTGCCGTGCATTCGGTACTTGATCAGTCGGATCGTGAAGACGTACGACTACATCAACCGCGTTGTGCTAACGCTTCCGCTTTCGGTCTACGAGGGTATGTGGACACACTCTCCCCTCTCGTTGCTATGCATCACCATGATCTTGCGTGTGCGTAGGAATTTTTTTGGAATTACTACGTTCCCCAACAGTGGCATCCGAGCCTGGTTATATGCGTTGATGTTATATGCACGAGTAGAACACAAGTGAGTTGTGGGAGATACAAGTCATACTACTTATCAGCATGTCATACTCTGGTTAGGCGGTATTGTTGGATGAAGCGGCCCGGACCGACATTACACGTATGCTTACGCGAGACTGGTTCTACCGACGTGCTTTGCACACAGGTGGCTGGCGGGTGTCAGTTTCTCCAACTTTAGTTGAACCGAGTGTGGCTACGCCCGGTCCTTGAGAAGGTTAAAACATCAGTAACTTGACGAACTATCGTTGTGGTTTTGATGCGTAGGTAAGAACGGTTCTTGCTCAGCCCGCAGCAGCCACGTGAAACTTGCAACAACAAAGTAGAGGACGTCTAACTTGTTTTTGCAGGGCATGTTGTGATGTGATATGGTCAAGACATGATGCTATATTTTATTGTATGAGATGATCATGTTTTGTAACCGAGTTATCGACAACTGGCAGGGCCATATGGTTGTCGCTTTATTGTATGCAATGCAATCGCCCTGTAATGCTTTACTTTATCACTAAGCGGTAGCAATAGTCGTAGAAGCAATAGTTGGCGAGACGACAAGGATGCTATGATGGAGATCAAGGTGTCGCGCCGGTGACGATGGTGATCATGACAGTGCTTCGAAGATGGAGATCACAAGCACAAGATGATGATGGCCATATCATATCACTTATATTGATTGCATGTGATGTTTATCTTTTATGCATCTTATTTTGCTTTGATTGACGGTAGCATTATAAGATGATCTCTCACTAAATTTCAAGATAAAAGTGTTCTCCCTGAGTATGCACCGTTGCCAAAGTTCGTCGTGCCCAGACACCATGTGATGATCGGGTGTGATAAGCTCTACGCGCATCTACAACGGGTGCAAGCCAGTTTTGCACACGCAGAATACTCAGGTTAAACTTGACGAGCCTAGCATATGCAGATATGGCCTCAGAACACTGAGACCGAAAGGTCAAGCGTGAATCATATAGTAGATATGATCAACACAGTGATGTTCACCATTGAAAACTACTCCATTTCACGTGATGATCAATTATGGTTTAGTTGATTTGGATCACGTGATCACTTAGATGATTAGAGGGATGTCTATCTAAGTGGGAGCTCTTTAGTAATATGATTAATTGAACTTAAATTTATCATGAACTTAGTACCTCATAGTTTTTTGCATGTCCATGTTTGTTGTAGATAGATGGCTCGTGCTGTTGTTCCGTTGAATTTTAATGCGTTCCTTGAGAAAGCAAAGTTGAAAGATGATGGTAGCAATTACACGGACTGGGTCCGTAACTTGAGGATTATCCTCATTGCTGCATAGAAGAATTACGTCCTAGAAGCACCGCTAAGTGCCAAACCTGCTGCAGGAGCAACAGCAGATGTTATGAACACCTGGCAGAGCAAAGATGATGACTACTCGATAGTTCAGTGTGCCATGCTTTACGGCTTAGAACCGGGGCTTCAACAACATTTTGAACGTCATGGAGCATATGAGATGTTCCAGGAGTTGAAGTTAATATTTCAAGCAAATGCCCGGATTGAGAGATATAAAGTCTCCAATAAGTTCTATAGTTGCAAGATGGAGGAGAATAGTTTTGTCAGTGAGCATATACTCAAAATGTCTGGGTATCATAATCACTTGACTCAACTGGGAGTTAATCTTCCTGTTGATAGTGTCATTGACAGAGTTCTTCAATCACTGCCACCAAGATACAAAAGCTTTGTGATGAACTATAATATGCAAGGGATGAATAAGACAATTCCTGAGCTCTTCGCAATGCTAAAGGCTGCGGAGGTAGAAATCAAAAAGGAGCATCAAGTGTTGATGGTCAATAAGACCGCTAGTTTCAAGAAAAAGGGTAAAGGGAAGAAGGGGAACTTCAAGAAGAACAGCAAACAAGTTGCTGCTTAGGAGAAGAAACCCAAGTCTGGACCTAAGCCTGAGACTGAGTGCTTCTACTGCAAACAGACTGGTCACTGGAAGCGGAATTGCCCCAAGTATAGCGGATAAGAAGGATGGCAAGGTGAACAAAGGTATATGTGATATACATGTTATTGATGTGTACCTTACCAGAGCTCGCAGTAGCACCTGGGTATTTGATACTGGTTCTGTTGCTAAAATTTGCAACTCGAAACAGGGACTACGGATTAAGCAAACACTGGCTAAGGACGAGGTGACGATGCGTGTGGGAAATGGTTCCAAAGTCGATGTGATCGCCGTCGGCACGCTACCTCTACATCTACCTTCGGGGTTAATTTTAGACCTAACTAATTGTTATTTGGTGCCAGCATTGAGCATGAACATTATATCTGGATCTTGTTTAATGCGAGACGGTTATTCATTTAAATCCGAGAATAATGGTTGTTCTATTTATATGAGTAATATCTTTTATGGTCATGCACCCTTGAAGAGTGGTCTATTTTTGATGAATCTCGATAGTAGTGACACACATATTCATAATGTTGAAGCCAAAAGATGCATAGTTGATAATGATAGTGCGACTTATTCGTGGCACTGCCATTTGGGTCATATTGGTATAAAGCGCATGAAGAAACTCCATACCGATGGACTTTTGGAATCACTTGGTACTTGCGAACCATGCCTCATGGGCAAGATGACTAAAACGCCATTCTCCGGAACTATGGAGCGAGCTACTGATTTGTTGGAAATCATATATACTGATGTATGTGGTCCAATGAATGTTGAGGCTCGCGGCGGGTATCGTTATTTTCTCACCTTCACTGATGATTTAAGCAGATATGGGTATATCTACTTAATGAAACATAAGTCTGAAACATTTAAAAAGTTCAAAGAATTTCAGAGTGAAGTTGAAAATCATCGTAACAAGAAAATAAAGTTTCTACGATCTGATCGTGGAGGAGAATATTTGAGTTACGAGTTTGGTCTACATTTGAAACAATGCGGAATAGTTTCGCAACTCACGCCACCCGGAACACCACAACGTAATGGTGTGTCCGAACGTCGTAATTGTACTTTACTAGATATGGTGCGATCTATAATGTCTCTTACTAATTTACCGCTATCATTTTGGGGTTATGATTTAGAGACGGCTGCATTCACGTTAAATAGGGCACCATCAAAATCCGTTGAGACGACACCTTATGAACTATGGTTTGGCAAGAAACCAAAGTTGTCGTTTCTTAAAGTTTGGGGCTGCGATGCTTATGTGAAAAAGCTTCAACCTGATAAGCTCGAACCCAAATCGGAGAAATGTGTCTTCATAGGATATCCAAAAGAAATAGTTGGGTACACATTCTATCACAGATCCGAGGGCAAGACATTCGTTGCTAAGAATGGATCCTTTCTAGACAAGGAGTTTCTCTCGAAAGAAGTGAGTGGGAGGAAAGTAGAACTTGATGAGGTAACAATACCCGCTCCCTTATTGGAAAGTAGTTCATCACAGAAACCGGTTCCTGTGACGTCTACACCAATTAGTGAGGAAGTTAATGATGATGATCATGAAACTTCACATCAAGTTGTTACTGAACCTCGTAGGTCAACCAGAGTAAGATCTGCACCAGAGTGGTACGGTAATCCTGTTCTGGAAGTGATGTTGCTAGACCATGACGAACCTATGAACTATGAAGAAGCGATGGTGAGCCCAGATTCTGCAAAATGGCTTGAAGCCATGAAATCTGAGACAGGATCCATGTATGAGAACAAAGTGTGGACTTTGGTTGACTTGCCCGATGATCGACAAGCCATCGAGAATAAATGGATCTTCAAGAAGAAGACTGACGCTGATGGTAATGTTACTGTCTATAAAGCTCGACTTGTTGCAAAAGGTTTTCGACAAGTTCAAGGGATTGACTACGATGAGACCTTCTCACCCGTAGCGATGCTAAAGTCTGTCCGAATCATGTTAGCAATTGCCGCATTTTATGATTATGAAATTTGGCAAATGGATGTCAAAACTGCATTCCTGAATGGATTTCTGGAAGAAGAGTTGTATATGATGCAACCGGAAGGTTTTGTCGATCCAAAGGGTTCTAACAAAGTGTGCAAGCTCCAGCGATCCATTTATGGACTGGTGCAAGCCTCTCGGAGTTGGAATAAACATTTTGATGGTGTGATCAAAGCATATGGTTCTATACAGACTTTTGGAGAAGCATGTATTTACAAGAAAGTGAGTGGGAGCTCCGTAGCATTTCTAATATTATATGTGGATGCCATATTATTGATTGGAAATGATATAGAATTTCTGGATATCATAAAAGGATATTTGAATAAGAGTTTTTCAATGAAAGACCTTGGTGAAGCTGCTTATATATTCGACATCAAGATCTATAGAGATAGATCGAGACGCTTAATTGGACTTTCACAAAGCACATACCTTGACAAAATTTTGAAGAAGTTCAAACTGGATCAAGCAAAGAAAGGGTTCTTGCCTGTGTTACAAGGTGTGAAGTTGAGTAAGACTCAATGCCCGACCACTGCAGAAGATAGAGAGAAAATGAAAGATGTTCCCTATGCTTCAGCCATAGGCTCTATCATGTATGCAATGCTGTGTACCAGACCTGATGTGTGCCTTGCTATTAGTTTAGCAGGGAGGTACCAAAGTAATCCAGGAGTGGATCACTGGATGGTCAAGAACATCCTGAAATACCTGAAAAGGACGAAGGATATGTTTCTCATTTATGGAGGTGATAAAGAGCTCGTCGTAAATGGTTACGTCGATGCAAGCTTTGACACTGATCCGGATGATTCTAAATCGCAAACCGGATACGTGTTTTTATTAAACAGTGGAGCTGTCAGTTGGTGCGGTTCCAAACAAAGCCTCGTAGCGGGATCTACATGTGAAGCGGAGTACATATCTGCTTCATGAGCACCAAATGAAGGAGTCTAGATGAAGGAGTTCATATCCGATCTAGGTGTCATACCTAGTGCATCGGGTCCAATGAAAATCTTTTGTGACAATACTGGTGCAATTGCTTTGGCAAAGGAATCCAGATTTCACAAGAGAACCAAGCACATCAAAAGACGCTTCAACTCCATCCGGAATCAAGTCCAGGTGGGAGACATAGAGATTTGCAAGATACATACGGATCTGAATGTTGCAGACCCGTTGACTAAGCCTCTTCCACAAGCAAAACATGATCAGCACCAAGGCTCCATGGGTGTTAGAATCATTACTGTGTAATCTAGAGTATTTACTCTAGTGCAAGTGGGAGACTGAAGGAAATATGCCCTAGAGGCAATAATAAAGTTATTATTTATTTCCTTATATCATGATAAATGTTTATTATTCATGCTAGAATTGTATTAACCGGAAACATGATACATGTGTGAATACATAGACAAACAGAGTGTCACTAGTATGCCTCTACTTGATTAGCTCGTTGATCAAAGATGGTTATGTTTCCTAACCATAGACAAAGAGTTGTCATTTGATTAACGGGATCACATCATTAGGAGAATGATGTGATTGACTTGACCCATTCTGTTAGCTTAGCACTTGATCGTTTAGTTTGTTGCTATTGCTATCTTCATGACTTATACATGTTCCTATGACTATGAGATTATGCAAATCCCATTTACCGGAGGAACACTTTGTGTGCTACCAAACGTCACAACGTAACTGGGTGATTATAAAGGTGCTCTACAGGTGTCTCCAAAAGTATTTGTTGGCTTGGCGTATTTCGAGATTAGGATTTGTCACTCCGATTGTAGGACAGGTATCTCTGGGCCCACTCGGTAATACACATCACTTAATCCTTGCAAGCATTGAAACTAATGAGTTAGTTGCGGGATGATGTGTTACGAAACGAGTAAAGAGACTTGCCGGTAACGAGATTGAACTAGGTATTGAGATACCGACGATTGAATCTCGGGCAGGTAACATACCGATGACAAAAGGAACAACATATGTTGTTATGCGGTTTGACCGATAAAGATCTTCATAGAATATGTAGGAGCCAATATGAGCATCCAGGTTCCGCTATTG
This sequence comes from Triticum urartu, assembly GCF_003073215.2. Lineage (NCBI taxonomy): Eukaryota > Viridiplantae > Streptophyta > Magnoliopsida > Poales > Poaceae > Triticum > Triticum urartu. The sequence continues at coordinate 323,443,082 of NC_053028.1, forward strand.
GTTATTGACCGGAGATGTGTCTCGGTCATGTCTACATAGTTCTCGAACTCGTAGGGTCCGCACACTTAAAGTTTGATGACGGTTATATTATGAGTTTATGTTTTTGATGTACCGAAGGTAGTTCGGAGTCCCGGATGTGATCACGGACATGACAAGGAGTCTCGAAATGTTCGATATGTAAAGATCGATATATTGGACGACTATATTTGGATACCGGAATGGTTCCGGGTGAGATCAGGATAATACCGGCGCACCGGGAGGTTATCGGAACCCCCCCGGGAGGTATATGGGCCTTAATGGGCTTTAGTGGAAAGGAGGGGAAAGGAGCAAGGGAGGGGGCGCACCCCCCAAGCCCAATCCGAATTGGGAGGGGGGCTAGCCCCCCCTTTCCTTCCTCCCTCCTTCCTATTCCTTCCCTCTCCCTCTCCAAATAGGAAAAGGTGGAGTCCTACTCCCGGTGGGAGTAGGATTCCCCCCCTTGGGCGCGCCTCCTCCCCTTGGCCGGCCCCTCCTCCCCTCCTTTATATACGG